>NW_003852706.1:283547-300827 GCF_000181295.1 Otolemur garnettii
ATGCAAACTAATACATTCCTTTTGGAAAGCAGTTTGGAGAACACCCAGGGATATAAAAATTGACCTGCCACTGGAGTCTGCAATTCTCTCTTAAGAGTATATCAAAATACCAAAAATCACTTTGCAAAAAAGATATTTGCACCACATTATTCATTGCAGCTCCATTTGTAATAGCCAAGTCATAGAAGAAGCCCAAGTACCCATTGACCCATGAAAGGATTAATCAATTATGGTATAAGTATACCAGGGAAAACTATGCAGCCTTAAAAAAGATGGAGACTTTTCCTCTTTTATGTTTACATGGAGGGGACTGGAACATGTTTTTACTTTTTTTATTATTTATTTATTTGCAGTTTTTGGCTGGGGCTGGGTCTGAACCTGAATCCTATATATGGGGCCGGCACCCTACTCCTTTGAGCCACAGGTGCCGCCCACCTAGAACATATTCTTCTGAGTGAAGTATCTCAAGAATGGAGGAAAAAGTATCCAATGTACTCAGTACTTCTATGAAACCAACTTATATTTACTCATACTTTCTTATGAAAGATAGAACACAACTATAGTCCAAGAAGAAGTAGAGAAATGGAGTGGGAAGGGAGGGGAAAGAGGAGGTTTGAAAGAGGGAGAGTAAAAGGTGAGACCACACTTGGGGGGTATATTGCAAGGGTACAAGTCAAATCTGTCAAGTGTAGAATATAAATGTCTTAACATAATAATCAATTAAATGAGGCAAAAGCTATGTTAATTGGTTTGATGTAAGAATGTCAGATTTTACTTAAAAAATCAGCACATTGTACCCCACATATGCATAAGTGTATTCATAATCTATGTGTATATGACTTAATAAAAAAAATTAATGAATGCTTTGGCATGAGGCCTACCTTTTTGTGCATCTCAGTTTTTGACATGTATCCCTCACTAAGATGAATAATTTGTAGCTTTACAATAGTCCTGTTTCTCAGAAAATAGGACAGTCCAAGGAGCAGTAGAGAGAAATGTGAACAAACAGTTAGTTAAACTGTCAGAATATGCAAAAGTTTACTATATTTTGTCTTTACAGATTATGATGTCTCCCAAAATCAAAATTTACAGATTACAGATCACCATAACAATTATAATAATGATAAACTTTTTATATATTGCAAAAATTACTTGTATGTGACCCAAAGAGCTAGTGAACACAGCTGTTAGAAAAAAAAAGTTTTCATAGATTTTCTGGACATAGTATTGCTACAAACTTTCAAATTGTAAAAAACTACCCGGTTGCAAAATGCAATAAAGCTATGCTCATATCTACTATGTTTAAGTCTGTGGTTTGTTTAATGTAAATTTTTGTATATGATATAATGTATAGGTTTATAAATAGGAGAAAAGATTCCCTATTTAACAAATGGTGCTGGGTAATTGGCTGGCAACTTGTACCAGACTGAAACTGGACCCACACCTTTCACCTTTAACAAAAATTGACTATCACTGGATAAAAGACTTAAACCTAAGACATGAAACTATGAAGATTCTTATAAAGAGTACAGGAGAAACACTTGAAGAAATTGGCCTGGGAGAAAACTTTATGAGGAAGACCCCCAGAGCAATTGAAGCAATACCAAAAATACATTACTGGGATCTGATCAAACTAAAAGTTTCTTCACTGCCAAGAAAATAGTAAGTAAAGAAAATAGACAACCCTCATAATGGGAGAGGATATTTTCAGGTTATATTTCTGACAAAGGTCAGAACAAGTGATCCCATTTCACTATGGGCAAGAAACGTAAACAGACACTTGTATGAAGAAGACAGGCACATGATATATGATATATGACACATGAAAAAATGTTCATCATCTTTAATCATCAGAGAAATGCAAATCAAAACCACTTTGATATACCATATAAAAATTGAACTGCCACTGGATCCTGTAATTCCTCTATTAGGAGTATATCAAAATAACAAAAATCACTTTGCAAAAAAGACATTTGCATCACATTATTCATTGCAGCTCCATTTGTAATAGCCAAGTCATGGAAGAAGCCCAAGTGCCATCGACTCATGAATAGATTAATCAATTATGGCATAAGTATACCATGGAATACTATGCAGCATTAAAAAAAGACAGAGACTTGAAGATAGTGGCTAAGTAGCAGCTTCTGTGCAGCTGGGCATAGTGAAAGTGGGGAGAGAAGACTCCAGGCATCTCTGGCTGGTGGATTTTGCTTATAGGTTTCCATTTGGTGACACAGCAAGTGAGTGAGAGACTTCTGGACCTCACGAGGACAGAAATGGTGGAAAACTGGCAAGTGGTCGGTGCATTTTTTCCGTTGGAGGCTGCCCACAGTTGTAACCATAGCAACAGCAAGACTGCAAGCAAGAAAAGCTTTGCCTGTGGGCTCTTTTTGTTTTTATGGACTTGGGCACTCAATTGAACTGCCTTGGAAGATCTTGGGTGGATGTGTGGAGACCTTTGGGCATTGGACACTGGACTGAGCCACTGAGTCAGATGGGAGCTAATATCATTGAGCTTGGGCTGCCCGCACAGCTACTGTAGGAGAGCTGCCCCTAAGTGTTGCAGTGTGGGGATTGGCTGGGAGACATTGGCTGAGTAATTTAGTGCCTGAGCTGCCTAAATGCAGTGACTGAGATGCTGGGGAAGTGCAGAGATAAACGTGTTTGGCAGATTAACAGCTCGGACCTCAGGGGCATAGAGGGAGCCTGGATTTGACACACTGGATAAGTGGGCAGCCACGCCAGGAGAGATCCCAGTGATAAGTGCTTTCCTTGGAAAGCTTCTGCTTGGCTAAGGTTTATAGTTTGGAGTGTCTTTTAAGTGGGCTGAGGAGACATTTGGACTCCAAAGCCTGCAGGGTCTGAGAGAGCAGCAGAGTCCTCCAGATTCCATCTCGAACAGCTGTATCAATGCTGCAATCAACATCCCATACCTCAGAAGATCACCTGTTGTCTGGAACCACGTTCAGCAGGATATATATACTGCTTTCTTGCTTGGTTTTGGGTTTTTTTTTTTTTTTCATTAATTTCAACATTTTTCCTTGACATTTTTAATTTTTTTTCCCTTTTTGCTCTTTTTTCTCCCTTTTTCCCACTATTCTAGTTTAAATGCAATCTTCCATTTTTGCCTTCTTTAACAATTAGTATTTCATTATTGTCAGTGCTTCTGCCCTTATTATTTGGGGTTTTCCCACCAATTTTATCCCATAAGGGTTTTTGCTTATTTGTTTTGGTTTGATTTATAATATTTTTGTCTTTCCTCTATACCTGGTGGATGTGAGGTACTGTGTTGGATCTGCCTGGCAAAGAGCTGTTGACTTCAAGTGAACCACCCATCCCAGCACCCCCAGAGGTCAGGAGTTTTTAAGGTTGGGTCATAGTACCCTACTATACACCTATATTCCTCCTGTTTCCTTCTTTTGGTGCCTTTCTTATTTTTGTCAATATTTCCTTTTCCTCATTCCCCCTTCTTTCTCTTCTTTACTTCTTTTAAAATCTTTTTTTTCCCATTCTTGCTCTTCAATCTTCTCATCCTTCTGTTCCCATACCAAAAGGACTTATTAAAACTTTAGGCCAGAGGCACAGTTACTTAAAGAACAAGAAGAAATGAAAGGAAAATTACACTAAGGAAATAGACGCAAGAAAGCATTCATGAAGAAGAATCAGCAGAAAAATCCTGGCAACATGAAATACCAGTTCAGAGTAACCCCTTCTAGAGAATGTGAGGTAGCTACAGCAGAGGAGTCCTCTTATAAAGAAATGGTAGAAATGACAGAAAGGGAATTTAGAATACAGGTGATAAAAACAATGAATGAAATGATGGAGAAAATAAAGAAAATTGCTGATAAAGTGGAAAATAACAAAAAGGAAATCCAAAAACAGAATCAAATAAGAGATGAATGATATGAAGAATATAGAAAGGATATAGCAGAGATGAAGAAACTGAAGCAGTCAATTAGGGAACTTAAGGATGCAATAGAAAGTATCAAAAACAGATTAGATCATGCAGAAGAAAGAATCTAGGAGGTTGAGGATAAAGCTTCTGAGATAACTCAGATAGTTAAAGAGGCAGAAAAGAAGAGAGAGAAAGCAGAACATTCACTGACAGGATTATGGGACTTTATAAAGTGTTCAAATATATGAGTTATAGGTATCCTTGAGAGGGAAGAGGAATGCCTTAGAGGAATGGAAGCCATTGTAGAAAATATTATAAATTAAAACTTCTTAAATATCACCAAAGATTTTGACATACTCCTTTTAGAGGGATATTGGTTCCCTCATTGTCTCAACTCCAAAGGGCCTCTCCAAGGCACATTGTGATGAAACTAAAGTCAAGGCAATAGAAAAGATTTTGCAAGCTGCCAGGAGTAAGTGCAAACTGACCTATAGGGCAAACCTATCAGGGTGACCGCAGACTTCTCTAATGAAAACTTTAAAGCCAGAAGACAATGGTCATCTATCTTTAATCTACTTAAACAGAAGAATTTCCACCCCAGAATTCAATATTCCGCTAAGTTAAGCTTTAAAACTGACAGAGAAATCAAATTTTTTATTGATATGCAAACATTGAGGAAATTTGCCACAAGACCAGCTTTATAGGTTATATTTCAACCTGTTTTACCCATGACCATCACAATGGGCCTTCAGCAGAGTAAACAACCAGAAATTAAAAGACAGAATCTAGTTTCCACACTAATGCAAAAGACAAAACTAAGCAATGGACTTTCACAAAATAAGCTGAATAGAATGCTACCATACTTATCAATTATCTCAATAAATGTCAATGGTTTGAATTACCCACTGAAGAGGCATAGATTGGCTGATTAGATTAAAAAACACAAGCCACCTATTTGCTGTCTACAGTAAACACACCTCACATCAAAAGACAAATTAAAACTCAGAATTAAGGGTTGGTAGTCAATTTTCCAGGCAAATGGAATTCAGAAGAAAAGAGGGGTTGCAATCTTATTTTCAGATACATGTGTATTTAAAGCAACCAAAGTCAAAAAAGACAATGAAAGTTACTTCATATTGGTCAAGAAAAAATTAAAACAAGAAGACATTTCAATTTTAAATATTTATGCACCCAATTTAAATGCTCCTAGATTCTTGAAACAGACCTTACTCAGTCTGAGCAATATGATATCCTATAATACCATAATAACAGGGGACTTTAAAACCCCTCTCTCAGAGCTGGACATATCCTCTAAACAGAAATTAAACAAAAATATTAGAGATTTAAATGAGACCCTAGAACAATTGTGCTTGATAGACATATATAGAACACTCCATCCCAAAGATAAAGAATATACATTCTTCTCATTATCCCATGGAACATTCTCCAAAATTGATCATATCCTAGGAAATAAAACAACCCTCAACGGAATCAAAAGAATTGAAATTCTACCTTGCATCTTCTCAGATCACTAGGCACTAAAAGTGGAACTCAGCTCCATCAAAAACTTTCAACCTCACACAAAGGCATGGAAGTTAAACGACCTTACACTGAATGACAGTTGGGTGCAGGAAGAAATAAAAAAGGAAATTATTAACTTCCTTAAGCACAACAACAAGGAAGACACTAGCTACCAAAACTTATGAGATACAGCAAAAACAGTCCTGAAAGGAAAACTTATCACTTTAGAAGCCTACATTCAAAAAACAAAAAGAGAGTGTATCAACAAACTCACTACCATCTGATGGAATTGGACAAAGAACAATCTAAGCCTAAACCCAGCAGAAGAAAAACAAATACCCAAAATTAAATCAGAGATTAATGAAATTGAAAACAAAAAAATTATTCAGAAAATTAATGAAACAAAGAGTTGGTTTTTAGAAAAAATAAATAAAATAGATAAATCTTTGGCCAGACTAACTAGAAATAAAAAAGTAAAATCTGTAGTAATCTCAATCAGTAATGATAAAAGGGAAATAACAAATGATGCCACAGAGATACAAGAAATTATCTCTGAACACTACTATAAACTTTATTTCCAGAAATTTGACAATGTGAAGGCAATGGATCAATATTTGGAATCACACCCTCCCCCTAGACTTAGCCCAGGTGAAGTACATCTCCTGAACAAATCAATTTCAAGCACTGAGATCAAAGAAACAATAAAAAAAATCTCGCAACAACAAAATTCCCTGGTCTGGATGGCATCACAGCAGAATTCTATCAAACCTTCAAAGAAGAGCTTATCCCTATAATGCAGAAATTATTCCATAAAATTGTGGAGGAAGAAATCTTCCCCAACACGTTCTATAAAGCAAACATCACTCTGATACCAAAACCAGGGAAAGATTCAACTAAAAAGGAGAATTTCAGACCAATCTCACTAATGAATATAGATGCAAAAATTCTCAACAAAATCCTAGCCAATAGATTACAGCTTACTATCAAAAATTCATACATCATGATCAAGTAGGTTTTATCCCAGGGATAAAAGCTGGTTTAATATACGCAAGTCTATAAACCTTATTCACCATATCAACAGAAGTAAAACCAAGGGCTATACGATTCTCTCAATAGATGCAGAAAATGCCTTCAATAAAATCCAGCATCCTTTTCTAATTAGAAAACGAGGAGTATATGCATAGATAGCATAATTTTTAAACTGATCGAAGGTATCTATGACAAACCCACAGATAATATTTTACTTAATGGAGTAAAAAAAAGCTTTTCCTCTTACAACTAGAACCAGACAAGTTTGTCCTCTGTCACCATTACTATTCAACATAGTGCTGGAAGTTCTAGCCAATACAATTAGGCAAGTCAAGAAAATAAAGGGCATCCAAATAAGAGCAGAAGAGGTCAAACTCTCCCTCTTTGCTGACGATATGATCTTATACTTAAAGAACCCTAAAGACTCAACCTCAAGACTCTTGGAAGTCATTAAAAAATACAGTAATGTTTCAGTATATAAAATCAATGTCCACAAGTCAGTTGCTTTTGTATATACCAACAACAGCCAAGATAAAAGGTTAATTAAAGACACAACTCCCTCACCATAGCCCCAAAGAAAAAGAAATACTTAGGAATATACCTAACAAAAGAGGTGAAGGACCTGTATAAAGAAAATTATGAAACCCTAAGAAAGGAAATAGCAGAGGACTTGAACAAATGGAAGAACATACCATACTCATTGCTGGGAAGAATCAACATTGTTAAAATGTCTATACTTCCCAGAGCAATTTACCGATTCAATGCCATCACTATGAAAATACCAAAATCCTATTTTCATGATGGCTAATCTATTTGACATGCAGCTGAAATTAATTTGATAAGTATTGAAAAATTTTGCATCACTATTCATAATAGATACTGGTTTTTCATTTTCCTTTTTCCTTTTATCCTTTCCTGGATTTAGTATCAAGGTGATATTTGCTTCACAGAATTATTGAGAAGGGTTCTTTCCCTCTCGATGTTATGGAATAACTTCTGCAAGATAAGTAGAATTTATTTTTTGTAGGTTTGGTAAAATTTGGTGTGAAATCATCTGGTCCAGTGCTTTTTTGTTGTTGGAAGATTTTTTATTGTTGCTTCAGTTTTAGTGTTTGATGTGTATCTGTTCAAGAGGTCTATTTCCTCTTGATTGAGTCTGGGGAGGTAGTGTGATTCCAATAACATGTCCATATGATCCACATTTACAAGTTAATGAGCATAAAGATTTTTACAGTATTCAGTGATGATGTTTTGTATTTTTGTGCTATAAGTCATGACTTCTTTTTCAATTTTGATTGAGCTTATTAGTGTACTTACATTTTTTTTTCTGGTTAAACTGGCCAAAGTCCTATCAATTTAATTTCTTTTTCCAAATTACCATCTTTTTGCTTCATTAATCTTCTGCATGATTCTTTTGTTCTTGATTTCATTTAATTCTTCTCTGATCCTGGTTATTTGTTTTCTTCTACTGGTTTTGGGATTGGTTTTCTCTTCCTTCACAATTCCTTGTGATAATTTATTAGATTTTTGATTTGTTATCTTCACATCTTTTGGATGTGTGCATTTAAGGTGATAAGATCTCCTCTCAGTGTCTTTTTTCTTCAGTATGGATAATTTGTAGTTCCATTATCATTTATTTCGGAGCATCTTTTGATATGCATGTTTATTTCCTCTTTTACCTTAGTATCATTCAGCACTTAGGTCACTTATTTTCTTAACTTTGTTCATTTTAGAATTGATTTCTAATTTTATTACACCATGATCCAAGAAGATATTCGGTATAATTTCTACTTTTTAAAAGTGTGTTGAGACATATTTTGTGGTCTAGGATATGATTGATCTTAGAGAATGATCCATGAGCTAATGAGAAGAATGTATATGTTCTGTTAATGTCTGTTAGACAAATTTGTTCTAGAGTCATATTTAAACCTATTGTTTCCTTATTTATGCTTGGCAGAGCTATATAGTTTTGACAGTGGGATGTTGAGGTTCCCTGATATTAAAATAATATTGATTTTCATTTTGTTTAGATCAAGAAGAATTGGCTTTATAAAGCTGGCTGTACCTGTGTTGGATGCATAAATATTTAGGATTGTTATGTCTTCTTGTTGAATTTTTCCCTTTGCCAATATATAATGGCCATCTTTATCTTTCTTTACTTTTGTTGATTTCAGATATATATAATGTGCTGTGTGAATTAAAACACTGGCTTTCTTTTTTTGAGTTTCCATGTGCAAGAAATACTGTTTTCCATTCCTTCATCTTGAGTCTAGATGCATCTTTGTGCTTAAGACGTGTTTCTTAGAGACAGCAGATACTTGCCTTGTATTTTAGGATCCATTCACCCCAGGCTATATCTCTTGAGTAGGGGGGGGTTCAAGCCATTCACTATTAAGGAGATAATTAATAAGTGCAGTGGATTTCTGTTGGGCCTATTACATAGAACTCAATTGCCTTGTTTTGTTTCTTTGGCTATTGTTATGTCTAGACTTCTTAGTAGTTTATATTGGTGAGAGTTTATTGTGATTATTCATGTACAGTGCAGATTTTGATACTTCGTATAGAGCAGATCCAATTATAAAATATTTTCTCAAATTCTGAAACATAGTTTTCAGGACACACAATTCTAGGTTGGAAGTTGTTTTGTTTAACCCAATAAAAGATAGAGGCCCATTCACTTCTTTCTTAAAGAGTTTCTACTGAGAAGTCTAATGTTTTCCTAATGGATTTTTCCTTGTAGTTCAGTTGCTGATTTCATCTATCCGCTTGTAGAATTTTTTCTTTTATTTTGATTTATGTCAGGTTAATTTCCATGTGTGTTGGACATTTTCTATTTGGCATGAATCTTGCCAGATTTGATGTGATAATCTTGTGTCTGGATGTCTATATCTCAGACAATATTTGGGAGATTTTCCAACAACAGTATTTTCAACTGAGTTTCCATGCCTTTATCACTCTCCTCCATCAGAAACTCCTACAATTCATATGTTTGTATGCTTTGCACAGCCCCAAGTCTCTCTGAGAGAATGCACTTCCTTTGTTCTCTTCTTTTATGCTTCTTTAAATGACTACATTAGCTCAAAAGCCTTCAAGCTCTGAGATTCTTTCTACTCCATGGTTTAATCCAGCAGTTCTCAACCTGTGGATCGTGACCCACAAGAACTGTATTAAAGAGTCACAGAATTAGGGAGGTTGAGAGCCACTGGTTTAGTCTGTTTTTGGAACTTTCTGCTGTGTTTAAAAAATTCCTGACTAACTCTTTCATTTATTTACAGTACATTATTTCTTTCCTAATATTGTCTAGGTCTTTAGTGACTTCCTTGTTAATTCTCTGAAACAGTTTTGTGCTACTTTTTTCTGGTTTTCAATCTTTTCCTCAATTTCATTTATGTCATTTGTCATTGATATTTTGAATTCCATTTCTGTCATTTAAACAAATTTCTCTACAATTGGTGTTGTTTGCTTTGGCTCTATTGTGATCCCTTGGCAGTGCTGATCTGTTTTGATTTTTCATGTCACCATGGTTCTTTTGCTGGTATCTTCTCATCTGTGGTTTCTTTATTAAGCTCTGGGTTAAAAAATGTAGAAGGCAGTGACACCATTTTGGAAACTCTCATGTTTCACTCAAGTAAAGAAAGTCTCTAGCTGGTGCTCTAGTAACAGCAGTAACAATAGAGGCTTAGATGCAGAAATTAAATGGAATCTCAGCTGTGTGCCTTTGTTATTTCCAGGTGTCAGTGAACTTGAAACTGAATCCTGGGACAAGGTTCCCCTGTGGGGCTTTGAACTTAGGAGCAGATATTTTGGCTGTGCTGTGGTGGTGGAAACTCTGAGTTAGAGTCTTGGTAGTTGAGTGAACCACTAGCAACTTGGGCATTGTATCTGTGGCCTGGCCGGGGTTTTGGATGCTCGAATATTGAACGATAGCCTGTGTTGTGGAGGAGCCTGTGGTATAGCATCTGAGCAGGGCCAAGAATCCAGAAGAAAGTCCTTGGGGAAGGTGGTGCTTCTCTGACTTGGAGGGCAGGGCTGGAGGTTGAACATAGAGGGCATGAAAGATGGAGAAATGATGACCAAGATGCAGGATAATTCGCAGATTTTAGGGTCACTGAAATGCTTTGTCCAGCTGGGCTGGTGTGTGCTTCTGTGGACCCAGGACCATGAAGGTTTCTACCCCCTTCTCAGGACCTGCTGCTATGAAGCACTGTCCTGCCTTTCCCGGATTGGAGCCCACTGGGACTCACCCCATCATTTTCTGTACTGAGATTCTCCTGTGCTCTGCGTGTGTGTTTGTGTAGGAGCAGTTGATTTCAGGTTACCAAGTATGGTTTGAAGAATTTGTAACTTATTTTACTCCCTCCTCAGACCACAGTGGGCATGGCGTGATGCAACCAATAGCTCAGAATGGCCCTAGCTGTTGTCTACTCTCTGCTGTGCCTGTGCTTTTGTGAGATAACGCTGTACAAACTTAGGATCACCCCAGGTCTGAACCTGCAGAGATGTGTGGGAGTAGTGTGAGCCACTTGGTAGTACAGTTTTCTCAGTGCCAGCCTGAGCAGGCACACCGAATCAGTTCCATGAACCTATTGTACATTGATATTGTTTTGTTTAACCCTCTTTAACCTGTTTATTTCTTTCTTTCTTTTTTTTTTTTTTTTTTTTTTGCAGTTTTTGGCCAGGATTGTGTTTGAACCCTCCACCTCTGGTATATGGGGCCGGTGCCCTACACCTTTGAGCCACAGGTGCCGCCCCTGTTTCTTTTCTTTTCTTTTCTTTTCTTTTCTTTTCTTTCTTTCTTTCTTTCTTTCTTTCTTTCTTTCTTTCTTTCTTTCTTTCTTTCTTTCTTTCTTTCTTTTTCTTTCTCTCTCTCTCTCTGTCTCTCTGTCTCTCTCTTTCTCTCTCTCTCTCTTTCTCTCTCTCTCGCTTTCTTTCTTTCTTTCTTTCTTCTCTGATGTCCTGCATAATTCTTTATGTGTCTTCAATGCTATTTTTGAGAGAAGCAGACTGAATGGTGTCAGCTGCTTGCACTTTTCCTTGCTTTTCTTGGAAGAAGCATTTTGGCAGGCTGCTTCTAGTTGACCAATTTTCAGAACAAATAAGCATTTTCTATAAACCATCTCAAATTCTAATGATAAAATTGATGTTTGTTATTTTGTTCATTGTAACATTGTACAATTAAAAAATAAAGTGTGTTTAGGTAACTTGCATTCACACAGCTTAGTGAAATGACATAATGAATACCAGTTGTGTTTTTTTTCCTGTGACAAGCTTCTCTTCAGTTGTTATTTAAACTGAAAATCTCTCCTCCAAGAATATATCATCCTTAGTATTTGTAAAATTCTACTTATAATGAGAGAATATTTCATCTTTATAATTATAGCTATAAATTTTGAAGAATAAAAATTTCAGAGGAAGAATTCTTTAAATGTTAAAGAGCCTACAGTTACTCAGGTATTGGGCAATTTCATTTTCTCTGATATTGTATTCTTCAACACATCCTCACTAATAAACAAAAATTTGACACTTTTACTTACTAGTAGCTGAGTATTCGTTGAATACTCAGAACAAAAAAGTACTAAAATTCTATAGTAAAAATCCTGAAGTAGTTCACAAAAGTTCTGTTAGAACTAAGAGGTAAATTAAAAGAAATTGTAGGATAGAAAATCAACATAGAAAAATCAGAATTTTTATGTGCGGATAATGACCTACCTGAAAAATAAATCAAGAAAACAATCCTATTTATGGATAATACATAATGAAACTGTAGTGTGTGTGTGTGTGATTATTATTCTTCCCTAAGGAAGACATATATCTTGTCATTTGCTATAGTATGGATGAACCTAGAGAACATTATGCTAAGAGAAATAAGTCAGATACAGAATGATACATATTTCATGATTCCACTTATTTCTGAAATCTTAAAAGAAATGCAGAAATAAAGAATGAAATAGTAGTTACCAGGGCAGAGGAGGGAGAAGAAATAGGGAGATGTAGATCAGAGAATACATAATAGCAGATATGTAGGATAAGCAAGTCTAGAAATCTAATGTACAACATGAGGTGATAAAATAATACTATATTTGGGATTTATGCTAAATTAGTAGATTTTAGCCACTCTTGCCAAAAGAAAACATGAGAAGTGTTAACTCTGAGTTGATGGATATCTAAATTTCCTTTAATATTGTAATCTTTCATACTATCTATGTGTTTATGTGTTCCATAACAACATACTTTACACTTTAGTTGTAATAAATAAATTTTTTTTAAAGTTCTAGTCTTGACTTACTAAGTTTAATAGTGTAATACTTCACCTTGTGCAGCATATTAATTTTAAAAGTTTTGTTGCAGTACTAAACACTCAATACTCCTTTATACTTTGAATAATATTGCAAAACTCAGTATAATTGTTTTGCTAATAAGTAGCACTTATGTTATAGGTCATGGGGTAATCTTTACTTAATCTACAAGACGTATTTTGGTAGAATTTCAAAGATACAAAAATCAAAATTTTAATCCATAAATTTCTTAACTAAAATGCAACTTGTATTTGGCTCTTAATAAAAGTTATATATTAAAAAACCATTCACAGTAGGGAGGCGCCTGTGGCTCAGTGTGTCAAGTGCCAGCTCACACACTGAGGGTGGTGGGTTCGAACACAGCCCCAGCCAAACTGCTACCAAAAAATAGCTGGGCATTTTGGCAGGCACCTGTATTCCCAGCTACTGGAGAGGTTGAGGCAAGAGAATCGCCTAAACCCAGGAGTTGGAGGTTGCTGTGAGCTGTGATCCCACAGCACTCTACTGAAGGCAATAAAGTGAGAATCTGTCTCCAGAAAAAAAGAAAAAAAAAAACTATTCACAGTATAATTTTCTGCAATTAACTGAAATACATGGTTTATAATTTTTTTTAAATTTTTAGATTAAATGTTTGTTATTTCCTAAAGATTAATACAACTTCAGCCTCAGTTTTAATTCAATGCAGAGTACATTTATTGCACACATTAAACATGCCATTCAACAAGATAGCTTCTCAGAGGCAAGATTTGGAATGTAAGAAAAATTTCTAAAGTAGAGGTAGCAGGCCACCAATAATAGTTTTTCCCTTCTCTTTCACAGTTATACCTAACCTTCATCAGGGATTTATCCATTGCTATCTTCTACACCTAAGAATACATTTGAATAAACACAAAAGAGATGTTAACCACAATAGAAATGTTACACTCAAAATCCTCACACTGCTTTAGGAAGAGGACTCCCATGGTTTTCTACCAGAGAATTTGGAATGAAACCTTTACATAAAGGATCAGATATCAACTATTTCATCAAGTGATCTTAGAGTTTAGAGGAAGGACACTTCGAGAATGTCAGCCCTTGCAATAGGTCCTAAGGCAATAGGTCAGTGCTTGTCACACCTACAGTTTTAGAATTTTAAAATTATGATTTAAGTTTTCTTTAAATAATTATTACATATCCAGTTCTTGTGGCAGTTCAGATTTAATTTAGGCAATATGCATATTTTATTATCTATTCTTCATACCATGTGTTTTCAACACATTCTTTTTCATCTAACTCTATCTCTAAGTCAGCAGAACATCATGATATACTTAATGGAAAGAAGGGAGATATTTTTAAAATCTTAGATTCATATTTAAATGGTCTATATTATATGCTTTGATCATGTGTAACATGATATTTTAACATATATACAGTGAAATGGTTAAATACAATTAATTAATTAAACTTGGTTTTGTAATAAAAAATAAGTTTTGTTTACAAATTGTAACAACTTTGAAGAGTGGAATGAAACTTACTCTTATCAAAATCTTATGACTGTTTCATGACAAATTTCTACTTAAAAATATATGTATGTAGACTTTAATACAGAGAAGTTACTAGAAATGAAGAGATATTTTGTGGTGATAAAATGATGAATCCATGAAGGAGATACAGAAATTATAATTATATGTGCACCTAACAACAGAATTAAAAATGCAAAATGTGACAATGAGATAATTTAAGAGAGAAATAGACAATTCAGAAATAATAATTACCAATTTTAGTATCTCAATTTCAATAATGAATAAAACAACTAGATAAAAATTAGCAAGGAACTATATGATTTAAACAATGGTATAATTCAACTAGACCTAAGTGATATCTAAAGAGTACTCTGTCCATAAATAGCAGAATACATATTCTTCACAAGTCCTTTTGAAATGTTGTCAAGGATATATTGTATGGCTAATCATAAAACAAGTTACAATAAATATAAAGTGACTGCAATCATACAAAGTATATTCTCCAACCACAGTAAAATGAAATTAGAAATCACCACCAAAAAAAAGAACCCCAGTGCATTCAACACCATGTAGAAATTAAACAATATCCACGTCTAAATAACCAATGTATATAACAAAACCTCAAAAGGGACGTCAACAAATACTAAGAGATAAATAAAATGATAATGCAACATGCTGATATTCACTAGATATGAAGGCAGTTCTTAGGGGCAATTCAGAACTTTAGATGCCTACATTAAAAAAAAAAAAGAAATCCACATTTAAAAAATTCTACCAATACATTAAGGAACTAAGAAAGGAAAGGGAAACTAATTCCTAATCTGGCAGAAAAAAAGAAAAGGGTGAAATTAAATGAAATGGATCACTTAGAAACAATAAAGAAAAAAATCAGTGAAACCAAAAAGTGGGTATTTAACCAGATTAGTAAAACTAAAATAAGTTTAATCAACTAACCAAGGGCAGGGAAAGAAAGGCCAGGGCATGGTGGCTAATGCCACCATGTAATCTTAGTATTTTGGGAGGTCATGGTGGGAGGGTTGCTTGAGGCATGGAGTTCAAGACAATCCCAGGCAACATAGTGAAATCCTACCTTAAAAAAAATTAGTAATAAGTAACAAGTAGCTGGGAATTATGAAACACACCTGTCTTCCCAGCTATGTAGGAGACAGGAAGTTATCCTGAGCTCAGAAGTTTAGTTTGCAGTAAACTATGATGATGCCACTGCACTCTAGCCCAGGCAACATAGGTAGAATATGTATCCAAAAGAAAAAAAAAATGACAATATTCAATTGTTTTTAAAATTTGGAATGAAATAGAGGGGAGGGCAGAGGTTTGACGGAGAGAGGGTAAATGGGGAACCACACCTGTGGTGCATAAGTAAATGAGGTGAAAGCTATATTAACTAGTTAGATGTAAGAATTCCAAATTGTATATAAATTCAGCATATTGTAACCCATAAAAGCATTATTATATACATGATCTATGTGTATATGACTTAATTAAAAATAAAAAGAAATAAAGGAAATTACTACCAACCTTAGAGAAATAAAGTTATTGTAATTGAATAGGATGCACAACTGCATGTGAACAATTTAGAGAAAGAAGATGAAATGAAAACAAGACTCTCAGGAAGATACCACCTACTGCAACTAACTCAAGAAAAAATAGAAATATGAACATATCTATGATAAATAAAGAAATTAAATTAGTGGTTTAAAAGCATCCAGTGGGACGGCTCCTGTGGCTCAGTGAGTAGGGCGCTGGCCCCATATACCAAAGGTGGCAGGTTCAAACCTGGCCCCAGCCAAACTGCAACAAAAAAACAGCTGGGCATTGTGGCAGGCACCTGTGGTCCCAGCTACTCAGGAGGCTGAGGCAAGAGAATCGCCTAATACCAGAAGTTGGAGGTTGCTGTGAGCTGTGACACCACAGCACTCTACCAAGAGCCATAAAGTGAGACTCTGTCTCTTAAAAGAAAGAAAAAGCATCCAGTGAAGAAAAGTCTACCAGAACTGGTGAATCCCACCAAACATGTAAAGACTTGCCAGCAATCCTTCACAACTGAAGAGTAGGGAATACTTTCCATCTCATGGTATAAAAACAATTTTACCCCTATACCAAAACCAGACAAAGACTTTATAGGAAAATAAAATTGCATATTAAGAACTTTTTATGAATATAGGCACAAAAAATACTCAGAAAAAATTATTGACAGACTAAATCTAGTATCATATAAGAAGGAACACACACCATAATCAAGTGGGATTTATCACATGGATCCAAGGTTTATTAAACATGTGAAAATCAATGTCATATGCAACATTATAGAATAATGACAAAAGTCTATTTTATTTTATTTTATTTTATTTTTGAGGAGTCTGGTTTCGTCACTCTCAGTGGAGTGCTGTGGAGTCACAGCTCGCAGCAACCTCAAACTCTTGGGCTCAAGTAATTCTCTTGCCCCAAGCTTCGGAGTAGTTGGATTATAAGTGACTGCCATAATGCCCAGCTATTTTTGGAGATGGAGTCTTGCTCTTGCTCAAGATAATCTCCAACTCCTGAGCATAAGCAATCCACCCTCATCAGCTTCCCAGAGTGCTAACATTACAGGTGTAAGCCATCATGCCCAGTTTTGATTAAAGTATCAAAAAACATGTCAAGGCATGGCACCCATAGCTCAGTGAGTAGGGTGTCAGCCACAAATATGGAAGCTGGCAGGCTTGAGCCTGGCCTGGGCTTGCCAAGCAACAATGACAACTGCATCCAAAAAATAGCCAGGTGTTGTGGCAATCGCTTGTAGTCCCAGCTACTCGGGAGCCTGAGGCAAGAGAATCGCTTAAACTCAAGAGTTTGAGGTTTCTGTGAGCTGTGATGCCACAGCATTCTACTGAGGGTGACATAATGAGGCTCTATCTCAAATAAAAAGTAACATTAAAAAAAAAAAAACATTCTTTATGATAAGTACTCAGTAACCTAGGAACAAAAGGGAACTTCAATTCTTCAATCTGATAAAGTGCATTTATAAAAAAAAAAAAAA
>NW_003852706.1:300891-329682 GCF_000181295.1 Otolemur garnettii
TGCCATTTTTAACACTGTACTAAAGATTCTAGCCAGGACTGTACTAAAGATTCTAGCCAGGACAATTAGACAGGCAAAATAAAGCATCTAAATTGAAAATGATGAAGTAAGACCACCTTTATTTATAGATAACATGATCTCATGTGTAGAAAATTCTAAAGTATCCAAAATCTCTCCTTTCACACACACATACAAAAGACTATAAGAGCTAAAAAAGTGTTTCAGGACACAAAATCAAGATAGAAAAGGCTATAGTATTTCCATAAATTTTCAAAAGCGACCTGAAATAAAATTAAGAAAATAATATTTTTCTGTCACATAAAAAATACTTAGACTAAATTAAACAAAAGAAATGTGAAACTTGTACAATGAAAACTGAAAAACATCTTTGAAAGAAACTAATGAAAACATAAGTAAATGAATCCTTAATATTTTAAAAATGCAATACTCAACAATTTAATGTACAGAATCTGTGCAACCCTTATCACAATTCCGGCTGGATTCTACACACGTCCTTCCAAAAATGTAGTATTAGTTTGCATTCCCACCAGCAATGGAAAAGTGTGTCCTTCTCTCCATATCCATGTCAACATCTACAGTTTTGAGATTTTGTGATATGGGGCTATCTCATTGGGGTTAGGTGATATCTCATGATGGTTTTGATTTGTATTTCTCTAATAATTAGGGATGATGAGTGTTTTCTTCATATGCTTGTTAGTCATTCATCTATCTTCTTTATAGAAGGTTCTATTCATTTCTCTGGCCTAGTGATATAAGGGATTGTTGACTCTTTCATGTTGATTAATTTAGTTTCTCTGCAGATTCTAGTTATCAAGCTTTTGTCTGATTGATAATATGTAAATATCCTTTCCTGTTATGTAGGTTTTCTATTTGCTTTGGTTGTTGTCTCCTTAGTTGTACAGAAGCTATGAAGTTTAATTAAATCTCATTTGTTTAATTCTGTTGTTGCAATTGTCACAGAAATCTTCTTCACTAAGTCTTTCCCCATGCCAATATCTTCAAGTGTTTTCTCCACACTTTCTTTGAGGATTTTTATTGTTTTGTGCCTTAGATTTAGACCTTTTATCCATTTTGAATCAATCTTTGTGAGTGGAGAAAGATGTGGATCTAGTTTCAGTCTTTTACGTGTGGATATAGAGTACTCCCAGTATGATTTATTGAATAGGTATTTCCCCCAGTGTATGATCTTGTTTGATTTATCAAAGATTAGCTGGCTATAAGATGTTAGTTTTATCTCTTGGTTTTATATTCAATTCCAGATATCAATGTATCTATTTTTGTTTCATACTATGCTGTTTTGATCACTATTGCCTTGTATTACAGCCTAAAGTCTGGTAGGCTGATGCCCCCAGCTTCATTTTTATTGCTCAGAATTGCCTTAGCTGTATGGGGTTTTCTCTGATTCCAACAAAATGAAGAGTTATTTTTTCCATGTCTGATGATGGTATTTCAATAGGGATTGCATTGAATCTGCAGATTGATTTCAGAAGTATTGACATTTAAACAATGTTGATTATTTCTAGCCATAAGCACGTTATGTTCTTCCATTTCTTAATAGCTTCTGCTATTTCTTTACTTAGGGTTTGATAATTTTTTTTTGCAGTTTTTGGCCAGGGCTAAGTTTGAACCCACCACCTCCAGTATATGGGGCCAGCACCCTACTCCTCTGAGCCACAGGCACCACCCAATAATTTTCTTTATAGAGCTCCTTCACTTCTTTTGTGAGGTATTTTCCGAGGTATTTCATTTTCTTTGAGGCTACTGAGAAAGTAATTGTTTCCTTGATTAGCTTCTCATCCTGGCTGTTATTGGCATATACAAAGGCTCCTGATTTCTGGGCATTGATTTCATATCCTGAGACAAAGAATTCAAAATAGATCATCCATTAGATCCTACAATCCTATTACTAGGCATCTACCAAGAATAAACATAATATTTTATCATAAAAACATTTGCACTAGATCATTTATTGCAGCTCAATTTACCATTGCCAAGATGTTGGAGCAACCTAAGTGTCCATGAATCCATGAGTGTATTAATAAACTGTGATACACACACACACACACATACACCATGGAATACTAGTCAGCAAACAACAAAAAAGATACTTTACATCTTTTGCACTAACCTGGATGGAGTAGAAACGTATTATTCTTAGTGAAGTATCACAAGAATGGAAAAGCAAATATCCAATGTACTCAAGATTAATATGAAGGAAGTAGAAGAACAAATACATATCCACACAACAGAATTCAATTCAAGTTACAGGAAAGGGGCAGAGGAGGGAAGAAAGGGGGATTATTGTGCTCCTACCAATTGGCACAATATAAGGGTATATGACATACCTCCTAGGTGAGGAATACAGCTACAACAGGGACTATACCTAACAAATGAAAACATTTCAACCTATCATTTATATGCTCATAATCATCTGAAATTTTAAAATAAGCAAAACAAAAAATTCCAGCTCTCAATTCTTAGAATGTTAAAAACTGGTCTTAAATTCATGTGGAAACACAATAACCAAACAATTCTAAATCATAAGAACAAGTTTGGAAGACCTACACTTATAGATTTAAAAATTTACTACATCTAGGTAAATGCCTAATAACGGTATGGGGGATCAAATAGAAGGTATACTTACTTTTAGTTTGTTAAGGATTTTGCATACTTCTTTCCATGGAAACTGTATTAGTTTGCAGTCCCACCATCAGTATAATAGTGTTCCTTACTCTCCATATCCACACCTGCATTTCAGCTTTAGGACTTTGTGATGCGTGGAGTTAGGTGATATCCTAATGTCATTTTGAATAGCACTTCCATGATGATTAGGGAAAAGGAAAATCTTTCTCATGTATTTGTTTTTCATTTTCTTGTGTTCTTATTGATGAGTTTGAGTTATTTGTAGATTCTAGTTATCAGCTCTTAGTAAGATTCGTAACATGTGAGCATCCTATCCTATTCTGAAGGTTGTCTGTTTGCTTTAGTTGTGCCTTAGCCATGCATAAATTTTTTTAGCTTTATTGTGTCTATTTATTTATTTTTGTTCTTCTTGCCATTGCCAGTGGGATATTCTCCACAAAATCTTTTCCAGGCTTATACCATTAAGAGTTTTCCCCCACACTTTCTTCGAGAATTTTTATCATTTCATTTCTGAAATTTAAGTCTTTTATCCAGTGTGAATTGATTTTTGTAAGTGATGAAAGATCTGGGTCCAGTTTTAGTCTTCTATATGTGGCTAACCAGTCCTCTTAGTACCATTTATCAAATAGGGATTCTTTTCCCCAGGGTATGTTTTTATTTGTTTTATCATAGATCATATTCTCATATGTAGCTGGTTTCATCTCTATGTTCTTGATTCTATTCCATAGGTGTATGTCTCTATTTTTGTGAGATACCATGCTGTTTTGATCATTATACACATGTTGTATAACCTGAAGTCTGGCAATGTGATGCCTCTAGACTCGTTGTTACTTCTTAGAATTGTGTTGCCTTTTTCTTCTGATTTTATAGGAAATAAAGTACTTTTTTTATTGAGACAGTCTTAGTCTGTTTCTCCAGGATAGGTTTCTGGGATGCCATAGTTCACAGCAACCTCAAACTCCTAGGCGTAAACGATCCTCTTGCTGAATCCTCCTGAGTAGCTGGGACTACTGGCACCTACTGAAAAAAAAAATACATATATATATATATATATATATAGAGAGAGAGAGAGAGAGAGAGTTTTTTTCCCCTTCAAGCTGCTCTTGAACTCCTGAACTCAAGCAATCCACCTACATTGGCATCCCAGAGTGATAGAATTATAGACATGAGCCACCATGAGTGCCATATCTTTTCAGGGTCTTCAAAGTTTTATGTTGGTACTTTCATGGGGATTATATCAAGTTTGTAGATCATTTTGGGTAGTATGGACATTTTTACGATGTCCATTTTCCTAGACATGAGTATAGTATAATCTTCAATTTTCCATTTGTAGCATCTTCTGCTATTTTTCCCCCTCAGGATTTCATAGTTCTCTTTGTAGTGATTCTTCAAGTCCTTTTCATTAGGTATATTCCTAGGTATTCTATTTTTCTTGAAGCTACTATGAATTGTATCTTTTATTTGATTCTTAATTTGACTGTTATTGGTGTATATGAAGGCTACTGACTAATGGATGTCGATTTTATATCCTGATGCATTATAGAATTAATTTCTTTCTTTCTTTCTTTCTTTCTTTCTTTCTTTCTTTTCTTTTCTTTTTAAATTTTAACTGTATACATCTATGGGGTACAATGTGATGATTTAATACACAATGCAACAGGCTTAAACCAAACTGATTAACATCACCATAACCTCACTTTTTTTTTTTTTTTTTGGTGGTAAGACATTCATAGTTTACTCTTAGTTGTTTTGAAATGTACCCTTGCATTGTACACATTAGGGAAGATCCCACCAAATTCACTCCCTCTTCACTTGATTCACCCTCTCCCCTCTCCACCCTTCTCCCTCTTCTCTCTCCCTACTTTCTAGACTATATTTGTATTTTATCATTTGTATGAATGTGTAAGTGATAATATATTGGTTTCATAATAGTATTGAGTATTTTGGATATTTATTTGTCCATTCTTGAGATACTTTACTAAGAAGAATAATTTCCAACTCCATCCAGGTAAATATAAAGATGTAACATCTCTATCTTTTTATGGCTAAATAGTATTCCATGTTATACATATACCACAGTTTGTTAATCCATTCATGGGTTTATAGGTGTCTGGGCCACTTCCATGAATTGGCAATTATGAATTGGGCTGAAATAAATATTATGGTGCAAATGTCTTTGTGGTAAAATAAATTTTGATCATCTGGGTAGATAACTAGTAATGGAATTGCAAGATCAAATGGTAGGTCAACTTTTAGTTCCTTGAGAATTCTCCATACTTCTTTCCAAAAAGACTGTATTGGTTTGTAATCCCACCAGCAGTGTAGAAGTGTTCCCTTTTCTCCACATCCATGCCAACATCTGCAGTTTTGTGATGTGAGCTAAACTTACTCAAGGTAGATGATATCTCAGATTGATTTTGATTTGCATTTCTCTGATGATTAAAGACAAGGAGCAGTTTTTCATGTGTTTCTTGGCCATTTGTCTGTCATATTTAGAGAAGTTTCTGTTCAAAACTCTCACTCACAAAGAAATGGGGTTGTTTGTTCTTTTCTTATTAATTTGAGTTATCTGCAGATTCTCATTATCAAAATTGTGTCAGAATCATAATGTGATAAAATCTTCTTCCATTCTGAAGGATGTCTGTTTCTTTTAGTTGTAGTGCCCTTAGCTGTGCAGAAGTTTTTTAGCTTGATGAAATCCCAGTAATATATATTTGGGGTTGCCAGGGGGAGCCTCCTCATAAAATATTTTCCTAGGATAACATCTTTAAGCACTTTCCCTGCATTTTCTTCTAGTATTTTCATAGTTTTATGTTTTAAATTTAAATTTTTGATCTAGTGAAAATAATTTGTTGTTAGTAGTGAGAGGTGTGGGTCCAGTGATAGTCTTCTACAGATTGCTGTCCAATTATACCAGAGCCATTTGTTAAATGGGGAATCTTTTCCCCAATTGATGTTCTTGCGAGGCTTCTCAAACATTAAATGACAAAATGTGGCTGAGTTTATCCCCAGATTATATATTCTATTCCATACATCATCATTTTTGTGTTAGTACCTTGCTGTTTTGATCACTACAGATTTGTAATATAATCTGAAGTCTGGTAAAGTTATGCCTCCAGATTTCTTTTTGTTTCTAAGTAATGTATTGTCTATGCAAGGTTGTTTCCTGATGCCATATAAAACAAAGTACTATTTTTTCAAATTCTTTAAAGTATGACATTGTGCTTTGATAGGGATTACCTTAAATCTGTAGATTGTATTGGGTAATGTGGACATTTTAACAATGTTGATTCTTCCAAGCCATGAGCATGATATGTTTTTCTATTTATTAACATCTTCTGCTATTTAATTTTCTCAGGATTTTATAATTCTCCTTATAGAGGTATTTCACATTCTTTGTTAGATAAATTCCCAAGTGTTTAATCTTCTTTAGCACTGCTGTAAAAAGATACATAGAGTCCTTGACTATATTTTCAACTTGACTATTGTTGGTATATGTAAAAGCTACTGGTTTGTAAGTTTTGATTTTGTATCCTGAGACACTGCTATATTCCTTGATCACTTCTAAGAACTTTTCAGTTGAGTTCCTCAGGTTGTCCAGGTGTAAGATCATGTCATCTGTGAAGAGTGAGAGTTTGACCTCCTCTGATGCCATTTTGATAAACTTAATCCTCTTCTCTTGCCTGATTGCAATGGTTAAGATTTCATTACTATGCTGAATAGCAATGGCATCAATGAGCATCCTTCTCCTATTCCATGTCTGACTGGAAATGTTTTCAATTTTACTCCATTCAATATGATATTGACTGTGAGTTTGCTATACGTGGCCTCTATCAGTTCAAGAAATGTCCACTCTAAGCCTATTTTTGTAAGCATTCTAATCATAAAAGGATGCAAGCTATTTTCAAAGGCCTTTTCTGTGTCAATTGATATAATTATACTGTCTTTTTTATTATATTTATATGGTTTATTATAATTATAGATTTATGTATGTTGAACCAAACGTGTAACCCTGGGATAAAACCAACTTGATCATGGTGTATAATATTTTTGATGTGTCATTGAATTCTGTTTGCTAGTATCTTATTGAATATTTTTCCATACATATCAATTAATCATGTTTATCTATAGTTTTATTTCTTTCTTGGGTCTTTTCCTGGTTTGAGTATCAAGGTGATATTTGCTTCATAGAATGCGTTGGGGAGGATTCTTTCTTTTTGTATGTTTTGGAGAAAGTTATGTAATACAGTTAGTACCTCTTTGAAAGTTTGGAAGAATACTGATGTGAGACCATATGGTCCCGACTTTCATTTATGGGAGATTTTGTATAGTTGATGCTATTTTAGTACTTGATATAGGTCTATTTAAAATTTGTAATTTTTTTTTTTTTTTGGTAAAGTCTAACAAGGCGGTGTGATTCCAGATATTGGTCCATTTCCTCCAGATTTTCATATTTCTGAGCATAGAGTTTTTTATAGTAATCATTTAGGATTTTTAAAATTCTGTAATATCTGTTGTTATTTGCCATTTATCATTTCTGATTAAAGTTATTAGAGATTTTATTGTTCTGTTTCAGGTTACAGTAGCCAATGGTTTATCAATCTTATTAATCTTTTCAAGGAACTAACTTTTGTTTCATTTATCTTCCGAATGATCCTTTTGTTTTTAATTTCATTTAATTCTGTGATAACCTGCTACTTCTTTTCTTCTGCTGGATTTGAGGTTGGATTGTTCTTCCTTTCCAGTTTCTTGATATGGCTCATTTGGTTGTTGACTTGCTGTCTTGGTGTTTTTCTTCATAAAGGCTTTCAATGCTATAAACTTGCCTCTTAGAACTGCCTTGGCATTGTCCCATAGATTCTGATCGTTTGTGTCTTCATTATTATATTGTTCCAAAAATCTGATTATTTCCTTCTCTCATCTTTGAACCAGGTCTAATTCAGCCTAAAGTTAGTTTCCATGACGTTGTTTGAATCAACATAGCTTTCACCTCATTTACTTGATTATTGTGCCAAAACATCTATGTTCTACACTTCACAGATTTGACTTGTACCCTTGTCATATGTTCCATAGGTGTGGTCCCACCTTTTACCTTCCCTCTGTCAAACCTCCCCCTTCCACTCCCTTCTCACTCCATTTTTCTCCTTCATCCCGGGCTATAGTTGTGGTCTATCTTTCATAAGAAAGTGTGAATAAATAAAAGTAGGTTTTATAGAAGTACTGAGTACATTGAATACTTTTTCCTCCATTCTTGAGACATTTTACTCAGGAGAATATGTTCCAGATCCCTCCATGTAAACATAAAAGAAATAAAGGCTTCATCTTTTTTTAGGCTTCATAGTATTCCATGGAATTCCTGAAAACAGTGAAGTTAGGGATTTTTTGATAAATTGAGGAACATTTTGGTAGGGCACATAAATGTTAATTATTGACATCCCTTCATGTTGAGTATTTTGCTTAACAAACATATAGTGTCCATACTTGTCTTTCCTTACTTTTGTTGGCCAAGTCCAATTGTATCTCAAAATAAGATTGCAACCACTGCTTTTTTTCTGATTTCCATTTGCCTGGATTATTGATGTCCATCCTTTCACCTGAGTCTTTCTTATCCCTTGAGGAATGAGGAGTCTTTTGTAGGCAACAGATACCTGGTCTGAGTTTTTGTATCCAGTCACCCACCCTGTCCCTCTTAAGAGGAAAATTTAAGCCAGTCATGTTAATTGAGAGAATTGATATTATGGTAGCATTTTGGACTTCTTTTTCTTTCTCAAAGGTTCAGTGCATAATTTTTATCCTTTCACCATTGTGGAAATTTTTTTTTAATCATCATTGTGTACATTAGTACAATTATGGGGTACAATGTGCTGGTTTTATATGCAATTTGAAATACTCTCATCAAACCAGTTAATGTACCCTTCACTACATTCTCTTAGTTATTGTGTTAAGACATTTATATTCTACACTTAGGAGATTCAACATGTACCCTTGTAAGATAAATCATAGGTGTGGTCCCACCAATTTCCCTCCCTCAACACATCCCCTCCTCCCTTCCTGTCCCCCTCCTCTTCCCCCATCATCTTGACCTATAGTTGGATTATAGCATTCATATGGAAGTGTGGGTGTTTATAAATTGGTTTCATTGTAGGGCTGAGGACATTGGCTACTTGTTCTTCCATTCTTGAGATACTTTGCTAAGAAGAATATATTCCAGCACCATCCATGTAAACATAAGAGTTAAAATACCCACATTTTTAAGACTGCATAATATTGCATGGTGTACATATACAACAATTTATTAATCCATTCATGGATTGATGGGCACTTGGGCATCTTCCATGACTTAACAATTATGAATTGGGCTGCAATAAACATTCTAGTGCAAATATCTTTGTTATAAACTGATTTTTGGACTTCTGGATATATACCTAGTTGAGGAATTGAAGGATCAAAGGGCAGGTCTATTTTTAGATTCCTAATTGATCTCTAAACATCTTCCAAAAGGAACGTATTAGTTTACATTCTCATCAGCAGTGTAGAAGTGTTCCCTTTTCTCCACATTCACAGCAATATATATGGTTTTGGGATTTTTGTGATGTGGGCTAATCTAACTGGAGTTAGATGATATCTCAAACTGGTTTTGATATGCATGATTAAGGATGATGAGCACTTTTTCATGTGTCTGTAGGCTGTACACCTGTCTTCTTCAGATAAGTTTCTCTTTAAGTCCCTTGCCCACACTGAGATGTGATCATGTGTTCCTTTCTTGCTAATACATTTGAGTTCTCTGTGGATTATTCTTATTAAACCTTTGTCAGAGACAAAACATGCAAATATCTTCTCCCATTCTGAGGGCTGTTTGTTTGTTTTATGTACCGTGTTCTTGGTTATGCAGAAACTTTTTAGATTGATAATATCCCAGTAATGTATTTGTGGTATTTCTTCAATTGCCCAGAGGGTCCTCCTCAGAAAATATTATCCCAGGCCAATTTCTTCAAGTGTTTTCCCTGCAGTTTCTTCTGGTATTTTATAGTTTCATGTCTTAAGTTTAAATCTTTTATCCAGTGACAGTCTACTTCTACAGGTTGCCAGCCAGTTCACCCAGTACCATTTGTTAAATAGGGAGTTTTTTCCCCACTGGATGTTTTTGATTGGTTTATCCAAGATTAAATAACAGTAAGTAGCTGGGTTCATCTCTTGGTTCTCTATTCTGTTCCACATATCTAACTCTCTGTTTTTGTGCCAGTACCATACTGTTGTGATCACTATCGATTTATAGTATAGTCTGAGGTCTGGTAGCATGATTCCTCCTGATTTATTATTTTTTATGAGTAATGTCTTATCTATTCAAGGATTTTTCTGATTATACATTAAAAGAAGTATTATTTTTTCAAAGTCTTTAAAGTGTGACAGTGGTGCTTTAATAGGGAGTGCATTAAAATTGTATATTGCTTTGGGTAGTATAGACATTTTAAGAATGTTGATTTTTCCCAGCCATGAGTATGGTATGTTTTTTCATTTGTTAACATCTTCAGCTATTTCTTTTCTCAGAGTTTCATAGTTCTCTTTATAGAGATCTTTCACGTTCTTTGTTAGGTAAACTCCCAAATATGTCATCTTCTTTGGCACTACTGTAAAAGGAATAGAGTCCTTGACTATTTTTTCAGCTTGACTATTGTTGGTATATATAAAGCATACAGATTTGTTATTGTTGATTCTGTAACCTGAGACGCTGTTGTATTACTTGATCACTGCTCAGAGTTTTGTAGTTGAATCCCTTGGGTTTTTCAAATATACACTCATATCATCTGCAAAGAGTGAAAATTTGATCTCCTCTGACCCTTTATGGATACCCTTGATTGCCTTTTCCTGCTTGATTGTGATGGCTAAGTCTTCCACTACAATGTTAAAAAGCAGTGGAAACAATGGGCAACCTTCCCTGGTTCCTGATCTGAGTGGAAATGATTTCACTTTAACTCCATCCACTACAATATTGGGGCTGTGGGTTTGCTGTAGATGACCTCTATCAGTTTAAGAAATGTCCCTTCTATACCTATTTTCTTAAGTGTTATGATAATGAAAAGATGGTGGATATTATAAAACACTTTTTCTGCATTAATCGAGAAAATCATATGGTTTTGATTTTTATTTTGATTATGTGATCAATTATATTTTTAGATTTATGTATATTGAACCAGTCTTGAGACCCTGGGATAAAACCCACTTGGTCATGGTGCATAATTTGTTTGATGTGTTGGTGGATTCTATTTGCTAGGCTCTTATTGAATACTTTTGCATCAATATTCAGTAGAGGTATTGGTCTATAATTTTCTTTTCTTGTTGAGTCTTTTCCTGGTTTGGGGATCAAAGTGATGTCTGCAGATTTAATAATGTGAGAGCCTTTCAGTGCTTTTGAAATTTTTAAAACAGATTACTAATAACCCTTAACTTATGCTGATATTTCTTTACTCCATTTAAAAAAGCTAAATGGAAGGGCCAGGTGCTGTGGCTCATGCCTACAGTCCTAGCACTCTGGGAAGCCGAGGCAAATGGATTGCCTGAGCTCACATTATTAAGACCAGCCTGAGCAAGAGTGAGACCACGTCTCTAAAAAACAGCTTGGTGTTGTTGCAGATGCCTGTAGTCCTAGCTACTTGAAAGGCTGAGGTAAGAGAATCGCTGAAGCCTGAGAGTTTTAGGTTGCTGTGAGCTATGACACCTATGACACCCCAGCATTCTACTGAGGGTGACAAAGTGAGACTCTGTCTCCAAAAAAAAAGAAAGAAAGAAAGAAAGAAAGAAAGAAAGAGCTAAACGGAAACACTTTGCCAGTGAAATCTGCTATACTTCAGGATACTAGAAGGAAAATACATATTCATTAATAGCAAACTGTAAACCTCTTTTAAAACAATAGGTCTTAGATTCAAATTGACCCTACAAACACCTATTGTTCAGACGTGTAGCCTAAAAAATTGTGAAACGATAAATTTCTGTTGTTTGAACCACCCAGTTTGTGATACTTTGTTATCTCTAAAATATTAATACAGTCAGTTTAAAAGTTCATAATTAAAATTAGGTCCTACATAACAGCTTTTTGGCTAACAATGGATCACAGTTACAGGAGTTAATAAATTGCTACTGCCTAGTAACTTAAAAAACATCTTAAAGTTGTAGCACAGCACATTACCTAAACTTACATGCTTATGGTGATGCTGGTGTAAACAAACCTATTGCACTTCTAATCATTATAAAAGTGCAAATGTACACACAATTTAGTACAGAGCATATTACTTTATAATAGTAATAAATGAAAATGCTATTGGTTTTGCATCTGTTGTACATTATAAAAGTACAGAAGTACACACAATTTGGTGCAGAGCATATTACTTTGTAATAGTAATAAATGACTATGCTATTGGTTGTGCATTTATTGTGCTATACTTTTTATTATTATTTAAAAGTATACTCCTTATACTTATGCAAACAAAAGTTAACTGCAAAATAGCTTCTTCCAAGTTCTTCAAAAGATATTCCAGAGGAAGGCATTATTATCATAGGCAAAGACATCTCCATGTGTGTTATTGCCCCAGCACAATCTTCCAGTGGGATGAGATATAGAGGTGGAAGATTGTAATACAGAAAATTCTGACTCTGTAGGCCTAAGCTAATATATGTGTTTGTGTCTTAATGTTTAACAAAAAAATTTGAAAAGTAGAAAAAAATTAAAAATAAGGATATAAATAAAATATTATTATACTGTACAATGTATTTTCATCTTAAGCTAAGTGTTATTACAAGAGAAAATTAAATTAATCAAAAGAAAAATAAATTTTATAAAGTAAAAAATTCACAACAAACTAGGGTTGGTTTACTATTGAACAAAAAATTTATAAAGTTAGTATAGCATACGTGTACAGCATTTGCAAACTACAGTATCATGAGTAATGTCCTAAGTCTTCACATTCACTTACCACTTGCTAACTCACCTACAACAACTTCCAGTATTGAAAACTCGATTCATGGTAAGTGCCCTATAAAATGCACCATTATTTATACTGTATACAATATTTTTACTGTACTTATTCGATGTTTAATTAGGTTTGGATATGCTGATACTCACTACTGTGTTAAAGATGCCTGCAGTATTCAGTACACTAGCATGATGTACTGGCTTGTAGACTAGGAGCAATAGAGTATATCATACAGTGTAGGTGTGTACTAGGCAATACTATCAGGTTTGTGTATATACCCTCTATAATGCTTGCACAACAATAAAATCACTTAATGACACAATTCTCAGATTATGACCCTTCATTCAGTGATGCATGATTGTATATGGAAGCCTAAATTTCCAACTTGTTTAGCTGTATCCATACAACATGTATGTATGCAAGTGTGCACATGCACACTCACTTACATACTGTAATAAGAAAGCAATGCTAGGCTATGGCAAAGGGGAATACTTTACTCTCTTTTGATTGATTAATTGGGTGATGTTAAAGTATCAGGGAGGTATGAATGACCACATGACTTTACTCTCAGTTAGAATTAATCCATAAATATGTGGAATGTGAGATGTATGCTTTCAGTTTTCCCTGGCTTAGAAAGGTTGGAGCAGCCCCCTTTTCTTGTTCTTACTCTACTCTTCCCAAGATCAAGATCTACAATTTTCTGCATATTTTTCAGCCAAATTTCCATTCTTTTTATCCTTAATTCTCATCCAAAACCATCTTATACTGTCTACACCATTGAAGCTAGTGTTTCTCTTTTTGTTCTACCTGCATCACATATCTCACTTGTGCATTTCCAAAAATTAACATTACCCTTTTATTTTTAAGAAAAATAAAAACCCTATGGCTATAATTTTATAAAATAACAAATTAAATAAGTGTGTTACAGCAGGCCCAGAAATGGTTTTATTATTAATAATATATAACCCTAGAAAGTTATTAAGGTTGGGTGAGAATTACACAAAGCAAAGCATTAAGTAGAACAAATCAAAAGAGTAAATTGTCACCATAGACCCCAGGTGCTGGCTGCTTTGGGAATCACATTCTCATGGAGAATTCTTCTCTGGCCCATATGTAACCTATTTATGGGGACATAAACTTTTTAACAGCAAAATTTCAGGAGCCAATGAGCACATAACTTGAACCCCAGCTGTTTCTTTGGGGAAAGAAGAGGGGCTAAATTTGACAGTGAAACATCAAAATAAGCACAGATTAAATGACTTCACATTTATTTAGGGGGAGATTAATACAGAAAACATACAAATAAGAAATTATTTTCTGTCAAAAGCCCATTAAAGTTCTAAATCAGAATTCGAGCAGACATATTTATAGAATAGCATTGACCTACATATACCCTTACAAATTTAGATGTCATTTCATTGTGATAAGTTAAATGTTTTGAAGTGTGTGTGTGTACATGTATGTGCGCACATGTGTGGAGAGAGAGAGAATCTCATATTTTCCACTGTGGAAATTCAAATACTCTGGGGGAGGGAATCACAATTTAAGTCCTAAATTACCTACTATGGGAATTATTACTCAATATTTCTGCTGAAGAAGCATGGGAGGAGGGATTTTGGAGTGGATTGAAAGCAAACTAAGAAGTTAGGACAAATATGTTATCTTATTCCAAAGGTTGGCCTTTTGCTATAGCTGTGGTGCCACTACCTGTGCAAAACTTTTTAACTTGATTGGGTTGCATTTATTTATTTTTATTGCTGCTGCAATTACCAGTGCAGTATTCTTCATGAATTTTTTTTCCCAAGGCAAATATCAACAGTTTTTCTCATATATTCCTCTATGGTTTTTATTGTTTCATGTCTTAAATTTAAGTCTTTGGTACAGTGCGAGTCAATTTTTGTAAGTGATAAAACTTCGGGTCAAATTTCAATCTTGTACATTTGGCTAACCAGTTCTACCAGCATCATTTATTAAATAGGAATTCTTTCCCTCATTGTATGCTTTTGTTTGCTTTGTCAAAGACTGGATGGTGATATGTAGCTGGTTTCATGTAGGTTCTAGATTTTATTCCCAAGAAGTATGTCTCTATTTTTATGCCAGTTCAATATTGTTTTGGACTCATAGCATAACTTGAACTCTGGCAACATGATGTCTCCAGATTTGTTTTTATTTCATAGAATTGTCTTGGCTATTTGATTTTTGTTTTCTGGTTCCATGTGAATCAAAGAACTGTTTTTTCATGTTCTTCAAAGTATGATGGTAGTGCTTTAATGGGACCTGAATCAAATCTATAGATTGCTTTGGGTAGTGTAGACATTTTAACAATAGTTATTCTTCCCAGCCATGCACATCATATGTTCTTCCACTTGTTAATGTCTCCTGCTATTTTTTTCAGAGTTTCATAGTTCTCTAACGAGAGATCCTTCACATCTTTTCATTTTCTTTGAAGCTAAGAATGGTATTGTGATTGGGATTTGGTTCCCATTTCAACATTCTGGTATCCATTTTTTCAAATCTCTTTAAACTTTCTTTGGCATTCCCAAATTTCTGTCATTCAAAATTATTATTGTAAGTCAGTTTGGTAAATGAGGCAAATTAAACATGATAATATTGATGATGTGGTAAACAGTATATATGTTGGAAGAATACACTTATTTGACATTAAATTTTTAAGTACCTTCTCAACTCCAAATGAGACTTTAAACTTAATAACTGAAAAAACTTAAGTCTATCCCCAATCCAACTTTGCATTCCAGTCCATAAAAATCCTGAAGAAATGTGAGTTCAGGCCAAATTAAAATTTCAATTATACTGTACTTTCTGATTAATCATCAAAGAATAATATATCCCATATAGCAATGTGTTTATATATAATACTTGGGTATCATGTAGTGCTTCTATCTAAATAGTCTAGGAGACAACAGAGAGTATCAAAATGGCATTTCAGTTGACTGTATTTAGAGATGAAGAGATAGTCTTGCAAGTAAGTGGGAGAAAGCTTTCTGATAGCCTGGGTTTTCATGTGCTCACCTTCCTTTTATGGAAATAAAAGGAGAAGGAAATAGGTTTTCCCATTAACACTCTACTTTATGTGATGGCAATAACAGTAACTCATATGTATATAGTACTATGTGTCCACAAAGATACCACATTGTCCAAATCTAGGAAGCATCATTCACATACTGTAGTCTATGTAAATGGTTTCTTCTGGAGTTGTGCAATGTAGAGATACTGTATATTAGTCACTAAGGCACTGTTCTAAACACTTCACAAGTATTACCCCAATATAATATAGCAAACTGGGAGATAATAACTATTATTTTATTAACTCAACAAATGAAGAAACTGAAGTACAAAGAATGTAAGTAACTTATATTAAATGTCAGAAAGTAGATTCAAATACAGACAATATAACTGTAGAAGCTATGATGTAATCCCTACATGTACTATCTATGTAAAGGTAGGAAATAGTTTATGCCTTTTAAAATGAAGAAAGAATAATGGCTGTAGGAGGAATGTATGAATGCAGTTAGCATGCAGAATGAATGCCATAAGTTTCTTCACTTTTGCTAAACACCAGTCACAAATTTGATTCTGAACTTTTAAGTTGTCAATGTAAATAGGGAAATCCCATAAACTGCATGATTCATTTTCATCTGAACAACAAATATTGCTACTAAAATTAGGAAACTATTCTCTCCTAAGGCTTTTCAAAAGTATGTCATAAGAAATATCAACAGCATCTTGACAGTAAACACAACAATGTATTTCTTATGAGCTGTTTCTAATAATTTCCCTTATTGTAAGTTCATGACATTATGCCAAAATATTCTTTCAAAATTACAATATTAAGTTATAATATGCCAAAATGAAGTGTTATTATAGCACTCCAGATTCACACTTTTCTGGTGGCCTGACCTAAGCCTTCAGTAGATTGTAAAGCATTCAAGGAAAACAAAGTCCCCTTTAGGAACATCTTTGCAAATACAAACTATTCTCACTTAGATTTTGAAAGTGTTGAACAGCAGAAAGTTTCAGGCTATTCTCTGTGATGTGAATCTGATGTACAGGTATACGGTGCAGTTGATCACATGAGACTACTTATGCTTCAAATATTGGCTATCATTTTTCTGCATACCTGTGTTGCTACCAAGAACATTAAGTACATAGTACTAGGAAAATCAGTTCAGTATAATAGTTAATTTCCTGAGCATTTGAGCTAATCATCTCTGACTCCAAGCCACTTAGTGACAATGTGATTTAGATTAAGTTATCAATTTTTTTAAACCTCTTTCCTATTATTAAAATTAACATAATGATACTTAGCACACAAAGTTATTTTAAAATGGAGAATGTGCAATACTTAGCAAAGGATTTAGTATAAATAGGACCCAATTATTGTAAACATCCAATAATAATGGTAATAACCTACTATGAAAGTATAGGTATAAAATGGAAGTGATATAATATTTTAAGTTCCAGATACATGATTGTCATGACCCGTTGGGTTCCTATGGCCCTGGTCTCAGTTAGCACAGGAAGGAACCAGGCGAGAAGCAGATTAGAAGTACAAGCTTGTGGAAGGCAGGCTAGCCCTTACTTTCAGGGTAGCCCCGAGCAACCTCCGAACCAGCCTTTTATTGAGCCAGAACAACACAGGTGAGGGGAGAAATTAACAATGACTATGTACTAAGGGCCTGGTCTCCTCCCACAAGGAACTCTTGTGGAGGAATGGCCTGAGGTCCATGCCTCAGCTGCAGAACATCTTGCTCGGATGTCATCTGGCTCTTGGCGTCTCCTACACATGATTATTTGTTATTTTCTCAATATTTTGAACACTCTTTATGTATCACAGATAGAATCAGGCTTGTGGAAAGTGGTTAAAGAGGTTTGCCTTCATCCCTTCACCTCCCTCTTTTTAGTCTCTATTAATAGTGACCCCTTTCTTCTCCACCAGGAAAAACAGAAGAAAGTGCATTCATACCAAGGCATTAGTTGATCAGTGCAGCGACATAGAATGGTGAAATTTATAAGTTTAACAGACTTAATTTCTCAAGCTGTGAGCTTTACTTCTGTTTTCCAAGATGAAAATGTCTTACTTAGAGAACATAGATAATAACTCCTTCCTCATGTGACTGTTGGAAGAATTAAAAATAATGAATGTAAAAGTGTTAACATAGTGATGCCAGATGTAAAGTGTTCCGTTAATGGTAGTTATTACTGGCATTGTTAATTACTCTGTTATAATATATAGCTTTGGAGACAGGTGACCTGGACTTTACACCCAGCTGATATCCTAACTCATGGTGTATCCTCGAATGTTATATAAAAGTTATTGATAAGTTACAAAGGATTATTCAAAGAGTAGCAGTAGTATTCAGTAAAATGAGAGTGCCTGGGAAAATCAACATGTGCCAAATACTTTATATGCATTACCTTATTTAACTCTCACCGTAAATTAAAAATAACTTAGTTTGAAATCCTTTACTTTAAATGCCTTTTGAAACCTCAACACAGTTTTGTTATTGTTCAGGCTTAGGAGCCCAGACCTGAGAAAAACAAAATCAAATTCAAGTGGGGATAGGAGGGAGCAGAGGGAGAGGGAAGAGGAGAGAGGGAAATTGGTAATCTTTCACTTAATGGGCACAGTGTAAGGGTATATGGCACACCTATACAACTTAGACTTCACAAAAAAAAAATACAAACAAACAACGTAACCTAATCATTTTTAGACCAATATTAATATGAAATAAAAAGCACCCTTGTTCCTCTTGTTACTCTTTTTACTTTTTTGAAGGAGGCACAGGCCCTTAACATTGTTCCTGCTTTCTTCCCATTTGGGGAATAATCTCTACCACTCAACTCATTAGGGTCTTTCTATGTCCTCCTTTCTCCAGCCTATCTCTGTAGTGGAATTTGTGTCTAAATTGAGGAGTTTGAGGAAAAAGATGTTATAGAACCACTTGGAGGAGGTGAGTTTCACCCCAGGTTAATGTTGACTCCAACTCAGGGAGTAAGGTCCTGGGAGGAGTACTCCTATTCATCATTCATCTATTTGGTGAGACTATATAAGATCCTTCTCCACTCCATTCTTTGCCTGTGCTATAAATTTAGAGTATAGGGAGTACTTCCCTATTTTTGATACATGTCTTTTGAGCTCTAATAGTTTTATTGTATATTAATCTGAAAATTAAAATAATAGTTTTACTACAGATCACTCCTGAGAAACTCATGAATACACAGATAATATTTGTGATTGAATATATCATTTTTTTTAATTCCTGCAAAACAAATCCTCACAAACTTACCATCTTAAAAAAGTACCTATTTTGTACTCAGCCCTACTATGAAACTAATTTATAGCTTTCATAGGAAAGCTATAACACAATTTTAGCCCAGGAATATGGGGAGAAGGGAGAGAGGGGGGAGGGGAGAGGGTGGGTGGAAGGAGGGTGATTGGTGGGATCATGCCTATGGTTCATCCTATAAGGATACATGTGAATCTCTTTAAATGTACAGTATAAATGTCTTAACACAATAACTAAGAAAGTGACATGACAGCTATGTTGACCAGTTGGATGAAAGTATTTCAAGTTGTATATAGAAACAGTACACTGTACCCCATGATAATGTACACTACTATGATTTAATCAAAAAAATTTTAAAAAAGGTAGGTCCTAGGATTATTGGAAGCAGTGTTAATCAATGAACACCTATTGAGCACCAGATGACTGATCCTACCTTTAGGTTTCCAGTCTAGTGAGGACAAAAAAAAATGATAGTAATGATAATAAAATAAAATAAAAACTTTAAAATGCATGTTTGGAGAACAGAATTTCTAAGGCAGAGTCAGAGGACACAGAAGCATGAGGACAATGAGTAGAAAAGAATCAACAGCAGGTCCAATTGGGAAGACTCAACTGGGCACTAACTCAAATTTTAATTTTTAGAGTTCCTAGGCTACAAAATAGTCACGTTTCTCTTAGGACTTAGATCAGAGAACACAAATAAGTGCATATTAACAGAAATCATTGTCTCTCCTCTTTTCCCAGAGAACCAGGTTTTCTGCATTGCCTATAGATTTGAGAAATACAAAATACAATAGCAGAGAAGCTATTAATTCACTAGCTAGCAATGGCTGTTAATCTTGATTCAATCCCAGAAGCATTTACTCACTATAAAAGCTTTTTCCAGGTTAACATGTGTTCATTGAAGCTGATAATCATTGCTGTCAAAGGTATTCACAGCTGTCACACCACCTTGCACGGGTGGGGGGGCCTTCCTTAGATAGTTATCACTTTGCATACAGATAGAAGATTCTATTTAGCAGTTACCTCTTCTGCTCAAGGACAAGTCATTTTCCCATGCTTATGTCCAAAGGTATTTTCCAGTAGGGAATAAGTACAGGTTATCAATGACTAAAAATATACTCTGCACTCAAAATGACAACAGTGAATAAACACATGATTGGCTACCCAGGGGGGGCTGGCCCTGAAATTGCATCAGTGGCATACAGATGCATTTGAGATTGATCCTTGCTCAGAGGCACGGGAAGATTCTCTCTAGTCACCTGGATCTGATGAGAATTTATGATATGTACATGCCTCCTCTATGTATTTTAAGTAATAGCATTTTATTTTAAAAAAATTGGTGAATAATGTCTTCTTCCTGATGAAGAAAGCCCTCTTCAAAACCAACCTACATAGGAATGCTCCTCCAGAATTGACTTTTGAGATCACTGGTCTTTATAGATAATTTATCAGCAGCTTCTATGATTATGCTGACAGTTCGGAAGGCAGAATTTTGCAAGTCTCCCTTTTGCTAGCAAAATAGTAAGATTTCACTTCACGTCAAAACACAGAACACACCACCATATAAGATAAGATTTCTCAGTGTGTTGGAATTTATTTTTTAATTTGCTTTTTAGATTTTTCACAAGTGTGGATTTAATTTAGTGGAACATAATATGAATACAATTTTAAAACACTCAAAAAAAAACTCATTTATTTCCTCTCATTTCTGTAGGTGGGAATAGTAGGTGGCTTGACAAAATCCTCTCTGAACACTGAAATTAAGATGTTGGCCAGGCTGAGTTCTCATATGGGAGATTCAGGGAGAAAATTCACTTTTGAGCACATTTTTTTCTTGGGAAAATTAGTCTCCTCACAGTTGTAGGGCTCAGTATCCTGTTTTTCTGTTGTCTATCAGTTAGAAACTGCTCCTTGTAGTTCATAGAGGCCACCCACATTCTTTGCCAGGTAGCCTGTTCAATCTTCAAGTCAACAACAATGCATTAAACTCTTCTTATATTTCAAATCTCTGACTTGCTCTGTCTCTAATATCTGAACCCAGAATTAAAGGGCTCATGTGAATAGGCAAGGTTAACCCAGGTAATCTCTCTGTCTTAAAGGAAAGTCAACTGTTCTATATAACTCAGTCTAATCGTGGACACAAAATTTATTTTCTTCCCAGGAATTATTCAGAGTATGTACATCAGGGAATAAAGATTTAGGGGCAGCAGTTTAAAATTGTGCCTCATATAAAAAGGTATCAAATCCTGATAAACTTGTTTTCTTGTTTCTACTCCCATTCCTTTTCCTTCTCCTGCACTTACTCCTACTAATAATACCATAAACTAATTTTTTGTGGGCTTATTAGAAATCTTCATAAGCATTTTGCATGTAGTCAGTTGTTCAGTCCTCACAATAATTTTATGAACAGTGATGATTTGGTAAGTTTTTAATGACAAATTTGCTGAATGAAAAAAATATACCTGATGAAATCTGATTTCTGTGATATAAATACCTTACCATGTTCAATTTCAAGTTAGCAGCATGATATCACTTCTCAATGAGGAATTAAGAAGAGATGTGCAACAGTCACCATTATGTAACATTTAAACCACACAAATAAGGTAAATGCAAATAACCAACAGAACATAGACAATACCAATATATAGTAAAATGATTAGGAAAGGTAGAAAATAAAAATTAATTTGTACTGTGAAAATATTCCCTGCTGCTCATTAGGTCAAAATAAAAGAGTTACAACAAGTAATTATGTTAATAGGAAATAGTCCTTTTCTCTTAAGCATCTTCAACTGTAAAATTTCATATTATACTCCCTTTCTTTGAGTGACTACCAGTTTGCTTATTCATCAAGGAACACTATTCTGTAGGCGGCTTTATAAACTTTTCTGTTTAAAATTATACAAGTATGGATGAAATATCCTACTTCTTTATGTAAAATCAAAGTTATTTTAAAATAGAGAAGCAGCATTGATTTCCAGTGCAAGCACAGAGATTTCTGTGAGGGGCTTTTAGATACATTTCATGTCTATGTTAACTCAATAGTTCCAAAGAAACAGGCCTCTAAGTCTACTTTGCCATCCATATGTGATATGAGTCCCTTTACACACAGTCTTCCTTTTCCTTGAGCCAATAAAAATATAGCTTGATTTTAATTTCATCTATACCCCTCCCTTCCAAATTAAATAATAATATGATCTTATTTTTTGGTGTGATGATTTCCTGAGATGATGTTTTGGTGATTCCTCTGGTTTGTGGTAGGAATCTGATATTGTCAGACTGCAAGTTTGTTCCTGGTGTCTCTAGGTGGATTAGACTAGAACAGAAATGAGTTCTGAGTTGAGTATTCATTCACTTTTTCTTTAATTTCATTTGTTTAATTGTAAATTTATTTTATTAATTTTTTAATAATTGTAATGTTTTCACATACTCTTTATAATGTATCTGAAAATTAGAAATAAGCACTTTGTGAGAATGTCTTAGCATCCTAAGGGGTAGATTATTTTATCTCCGTTTTACAAATGAAGGAAGCGAGAGTCAGACAAACTAATTAATGTGACGTGGGACTTAGGTAACACAGCCAGTAAGTGGCAGGGCTAAGATACAAACCCAGAAATTCTGGCTCCAGAGCCATAATCTTAATTATCTGTTTCTCTTGATAGGTAAAGTGAAAGTAGGATAAAGAGTTTTCCCTTCTCTTCGATTTAGGAGGATTAAAGCCTAGCCAAGTTTGTGATCCCTTATCTTCAGGAAAAATTTATGGAATGCTGTGTAGTTTACAGATATAATTCCTGCAGAATGTCAGATATTCTCTTTGCCCCAAGCAGGTAATTACCTGACAGTAGTTCTTTGTCTATTTGAAAATAGTTTTCTCTGGGAGTATTATACTGCCACTTTAAGCATCAGTTAATCTGTAAGAGGTAGAAAATAGTGTTAAGTTCAGAAAAAAGCCTTGCTGCTACTGCTTCTTCTTCTTCTTCTTCTTCTTCTTCTTCTTCTTCTTCTTCTTCTTCTTCTTCTTCTTCTTCTTCTTCTAGAAAGAGTTTCACTCTGTTGCCCTCGATAGAGTGCTGTGGTGTCACAACTCACAGTAACCTCCAGCACTTGGGCTTAGGTGATTCTCTTGCTCAGCCTCCTGAGTAGCTGGGACTACAGGTGCCAGCTACAACACCTGGCTATTTTTTGTTGCAGTTTAGTCAGAGCTGAGTTTGAACTCCCCACCCTCAATATATGGGCCCAGCGCCCTCCCACTGAGCCACAGGTGCTGCTCAAAAGCCTTGCTTCTTAAATGGAGTATTTTAAAAGTCTCACTAAGTGCCAGGGGCTTTTTGTACATATAAGAGAAACATATATTATATGTTTATTTAAATTCAGAATCTTGCTCGGTATCAACAATGTAGCAAAACATGGAATGTAGGATTCAAACTTAGGTCTATTTAACTCTAAAACTTAGGTTCTATTTTTCACCCTAATTGATACATAAAGCTTATGTTCTTTCCACCAGTTCAGGTTTGGTGCTATCTATCCTTCCTTTTTGAAAAACATGATATAAGAAAGAAAAAGAAAAATGTTTTGAATTGAAAGCCATAGGGCTTCTGTAAATGTAAATGGTGTCTAGATCCTTACTTTCCACAGTAGGGAGGGAGTTATCCCTTTGGCTAAACCTTGGTACGGGTCTACTCCAACTACAACCATCATTCAATCTACTGTCCTTTGTCTACAGCCTAAATTTCAACTTTGAGGAAGAGAGGGGGAGAATTGTACTTGCCTTTTATTGAAAAGCAATCTCAAAAGTACATTAGATATACTAATCTCAGCACTTTTAGTCCTCTGAGGGAGAGTCAATCATCTTTAAAGTTGAATACCTACTAAATCTATAAAATTCTGAGGCTAACAGCAAATAAGAGAACCCTAAATTTAGAGTGCAAATTGCTTCCTCCAGGTGCAATTGTCCATGTACATTTTTGGTAAACTCTGGAATGGCTCTAGGATGCTAGCTTAATTTATATTTCTCTCTTTTTTTTTTTTTTTTTTGAGACAGAGCCTCAAGCTGTCCCCCTTTTTTTTTGAGACAGAGCCTCAAGCTGTCCCCCTGGGTAGAGTGCTGTGGCATCACAGCTCACATCAACCTCCAACTCCTGGGCTCAAGCGACTCTCCTGCCTCAGCCTCCCAAGTAGTTGGGAACACAGACGTCTGCCACAACGCCTGGCTATTTTTTGGTTGCAGCCATCATTGTTGTTTGGCGGGCCCGGGCTGGATTCGAACCCGCCACCTTAGGTGTATGTGGCTGGTGCCTTAGCCACTTGAGCCACAGGCACCTAGCCTATCTTTCTCTTAATTTATCTTTTAAACATGATACTCTTTAAAATAAATAATTGATTTTTAAATTTAATATCAAAGCTCACAGGACTCAACCATTACCATCCTAGTCTGATAAAATTTAGGGTAAAAATTGTCATCATTGCCTTCCTCTTCTCCTGAAAGATTGGTTGCAGAAAGAGTCAAGTAATAACATGATGCTGCCCAGAGACTTCAGTAACAACATACTTTGGTCTTAAAGCTTAATAATGTTAGTAATCTCATTCATTACTTAATTGGGAGATGAGGTTAGTATAATACAAAAGGTAGTAATTTTTGCTTTATCACCATTATTTTTTAAAAGCAAAGAATATAAAAGTGAGAAATTTCAGTCCTCCATGATTCTTCTCAAAATGTTGTCGTTAATGTTTATCTCCTCTGAAAATCTAATATTTATTGATGAAATGACATTTTAGGTATTACTCTCTCTAATGTCCATCTTTAATGTCCATCTCTCTTATGTCAGCAGCCAGTTACTATAGTCAATGATTTTAGATAATCAAAAATGCATAGTTGAACACATAAGAGTTTTGACTGAGCAATACAACCCCAAACTAAAGTGAAGGGAGGGTAATCAATGTTGCATATTGCAACATAGCCTTCACCTCACTTACTTAATTATTGTGTTAAGTAAGTGAGGTGAAGGCTACATTAACCAATTTGATGTACCTATTACAAATTGTATACAAAATCAGCACATTGTATCCCATAAATGCATTAATGTACACAGTTATGATTTAAGAAAAAAAAATTAAGAGAAAAAATAAAATAAAATAAAATCTGTAGCTCTTATTAGTAAAAGCAGAGTTTGCTTTTGAATGATAGTCTTGCTTCTCATTTCTCTAAATTGACAAAAATTGTACTCACTTCATCAGGAATATTTTGAGTCTGTTAGTGTATGGTTTTATAAAATACACTGAAATCGTGCATCTTTAACAATATTATATGTGTGAAATATTTTAAACTGTCTGTTAAAGCCTGGGTGTGGTGGCTCGCGCCTGTAGTCCCAGAGCTGTGGGAGGCCGAGGTGGGTGGATTGACTGAGCTCAGAGGTTCGAGACCAGCATGAGCCAGAATGAGATCTTGTCTCTACCAGGAAAAAAAAAAAAGTCAGGCATTGTGTCAGGCACCTGTAGTCCCAGCTACTTGGGAGTCAAAGGGCAAGAGAATTGCTAAAGGAAGAAAAGACAAAAAAAAAAAAAAAAAAAAAACTTCAAACTAAGATGAGTAAAGCCAGTTGAAATTGAAATAAAAATTAAAAAAAAATTGTCTGTTAGAAAAAACATAAGCCACAGATGAATTCTACTTGAAAACCAGACATTTTATATCGAGCAGTTCCATAATTCATGTGGCTGAAGCTTTGGTTGAGGTAACGTATCATGAGACCAATAACATTAAGCTGCTAATTTTCCTAGATTCATGCTGTATAATAGTTAGTTCCTGGAGGCAACTTTATAAAAGTATGTGAGTCCTGGTGATGCTTCTCATCTTTTCATTGAAACAAATGTGTTACTCATCTCTAGATGTGAAACAAAAAGAAAATAACTTCTGTAAATTAGGCCCCCAAATCTACTGAAATATAGGCTAAAGGGAAAAACATTCTTAAATTGGAAGCCAAAATGTAAATATGAGTATTTATACGTATTTATAGAGAATCAACTATGAGACAACATTTTTGGAAGGGAAATCTGAATGTATTATTCTCAGCTGGCAATTCCAGGAGGAGGAGACATCTACAACAAGATTTCTTAATCTCAGTACTACAAACATCTCGGGTTACGTTATTCTTCATTGTAGGGGCTTTCCTGCACATTGTAGCATGTTTGATAGAATCTCCCTGGTCTCTACTCTCTAGAGACCCGTAGCTCCTCAGTTTTAACAACCAAAATGTTTTCAGACATGACAAATGTTTCCTGTGGGCAAAATTATAACAGATTTATAACTACTGATATATGTGGCATGAATAAGCCAGTCCATCTCTGCTATGTCCGTGTCCCAGTGTCTGAATTCAACTGCTAGGGATTTCTCTTTTCTTCAAATTCAAGCATTAGTCCATTGGTGGTCCTCACTGAAAATACAGACTCAGGAGGATCAACAGAATAAGCTCAAAGTGGTCATTAGTTTGTAGTAATGATCAAATTATAATAATAACTACAGCTGACATTCTTCAATATATATCACCTTTTGTGGCTAAGAGATTGAGCTGTCGGATGAGACAAATTAAATTTCAGTTTGAGATCTACTGCTTGCCTGACCTAGGACATAATTTGCTAAACCTCTCTATACCTGAGTTTCACCACTTTTATTGAGAAAATGAGGGACTAATAATATCAATTGAGTTGATTTTCACAGTAATAAATGTGATATAATGATCCTAAGGTGTTTTGTTTTGCATAGTGTACGGCTCAATAAATGCTAAATTCTGATGTTGTCTTATTTTTTTATTAAAACTGTGTGAAGAAAATATTAATATCATTCCCATTTGATGGATTACATATATGGTAATACATGTGAAAACACTTTGTAAATAATAGGCTATCAGTTAGAGAGGTAAAGCAACTTATTCAAGGTTACAATCTCTGATCAAACTGTATTAAAATGTAGTTTGTCTCACTTCAAATTTTTTTCTCCTGCTTAACAGAATATAAAACTCTAGGAAATACAAAGTTTCACTTGGAGAGCGTAAGGAATATGGGAGCATCACTTGAAGATTCGGAAAATGCCTAGATAAATCAGGTCTGGTAAGGAGCCATGGAGAGTGAGCATAAAAGGGAGAGCACAGAAGAACCAGGTTAAGTATCTTAAGAAGAAAGTAGGTTGAAAAGTATTTTGCTGTGAATCCAGGCCTATTTTCTGTCCTCTGATTGATTAGCCAAACTACACTGTCTCCTTCAGGCTGACCTTCAACATTTTGCAGGCCCAGAGAGAGAATATAAATAGAAGTACATTGTGAAATACAGTTCACTATCCTTTTCTTTTCACTTCTAGCTCTATGCTGTGCTACTATGAATTATTGATATGTGTGTATAGAATTCTCTTCATATATTCAAACTTTACCCCACTTTGGCCACTCCCCAAGCCTAAGACTTACATGCCTGTGGGTCAGTCCATCCTTGGGAGTATTAATATAATCAGTAAGATCTGAAAAGCAAGTTCAAACTACTTCTGTGGGGAATTATACAATTTGTATAATTTTGTGTACCTGGAACATGATTTAGAAATGGATTTAAGTCTTCAGATGGAGTATATGCCCTGGGGACAGACCTTCTCTGGTAAGATATTAGACAATGGACAGTCCTAGTAGCAAGGACAATCTGGAGGAGAAAATATAAAAGTGGTATAATAAAAAGGTACAATAGAGTAATAATTAAGCCCTTAGGGACTTTTGAGTCGGGTTATATTACATAAGTTAAAATCCTAGCTCTACCAGTTACTAGCTATATGATCGATGGATACTTAATCTCTTTACACATTAGTTTTTCATTATTAAATTTAGTATGCCTATAGATAGCTCATAATGGTATTATAAAAATTAATCAAATAATGCTCTTAAAACACCTATTATGGTGCCTGGCAGTTAACAATTTCTAAATAAATATGTACTTAAACAAAAAACTAGTTTATTATGAAGTATAAGATTGTTTTCAGAAAAAAAAAAAGTGTAAGATTCAAAATACACAAATATCCTTTCCCATTGAGTAAGTTGTCTATTTGCTCTGGTTATTGTCTCTTTTGCTGTACAGAAACTTTTCAGTTTCGTAAGATTCCATTTGTTTAGTATTGCTGTTGTTGCTATTGCCGTGGTAGTCTTCCTCATAAAGTCGTTCCCAAGTCCAATATCTTCCAGTGTTTTTCCAATTCTTTCTTTGAGGATTTTTATCATTTCATGCCTTAGATTTAAGTCTTCTGTCCATGTTGAATCAATTTTTGTGAGTGGAGAAAGGTGCGGGTCCAGTTTCAGTCTTTTACATGTAGATATCCAATTCTTCCAGCACCATTTATTAAATAGGGAGTCTTTCCCCCAGTGAATGCTCTTGTTTGGTTCATCAAAGATTAGGTGGCTGTAAGTCATTGGTTTCATTCGCAGGTTTTCTATTCGATTCCAAATATCTGTGTCTCTATTTTTGTGCCAGTATCATATTGTCTTGGCCACTATGGCCTTGTAGTATAGCCTAAAATCTGGTAAAGTAACACCCCCGGCTTGTTTTTATTACTAAGGACTGCCTTAGATATACGGGTTTTTTTCTGATTCCATACAAAATGCAACATCATTTTTTCCAAATCTTGAAAGTCAGATGTTGGTATTTTAATAGGGAGGGCATTGAATTGGTAAATTATTCTGGGAAGTATAGACATTTTAACAATGTTGATTCTTCCAAGCCATGAACATGGTATGTTCCTCCATTTATTGATGTACTCTGCTATTTCCTTTCTTAGGGTTACATAATTTTCTTTAGAGAGATCCTTCGCCTCTTTTGTAAGGTATATTCCT
>NW_003852706.1:329702-334944 GCF_000181295.1 Otolemur garnettii
CATATACAAAGGCGAGTGACTTGTGGACATTGATTTTATATTCTGCAACATTACTGTATTTTTTGATGACTTCCAAGAGTCTTGTGGTTGACTCTTTGGGGTTCTCTGTGTATAAGATCATATCATCAGCAAAAAGGGAAATTTTAACCTCATCTGCTCCCATTTGGATACCCTTTATTTTCTTGTCTTGTCTAATTGTATTGGCTAAAACTTCCAACACAATATTAAATATTAATGGTGACAGCAGACAAAAGTCTAATAACCAGGATCTATGCAGAACTTCAATTAACCCACAAGAGAAAAACCAACAACCCCATACATCAATGGGGAAGAGAGATGAACAGAATCTTCTCTAAAGCCAATAGGCAAATGGCTGCTAACTATATGAAAAAATGTTCTTCATCTCTAATTATTAGAGAAATGCAAATTAAAACTACCCTGAGATATCATCTAACCCCAGCGAGAATGGCATACATCACAAAATCTCCTCTCTCTTCTTTTGAAAACACTATGTTCACATATTTTGCCCACTTTTTGATGTGCTTATTTGTTTTATTCTTTCTGAATTGTTTGTGTTCTTTGTACATTCTTCATATTAATCATTTTTGGATATATTGTTTGAAAATATGTCCTCTAATTCTGTATTTTGTCTATTTACTCCATTATTTGCTTTGATGTGCAGAAACTTTTTAATTTAATTAAGTTTCATTTATTTATTTTTTGTTGCTGCATTTGCCTCTGGGATCTTAATTGTAAATTATTTATCTAGATCTATGTCTATTGTTTTTTTTTTATTAAAACATAGCTGTGTACACTAATGCAATCATGGGGTACAGTGTGGTGTTTTCATATACAATTTGAAGTATTTTCATCAAACTGATTAACATAGCCTTGGTGTTCACTTAGTCTGTTATGCTTCTCACAGTCAGCCAATGATTTTGATGCACAATTTGACAAATGCTTGCAATGTTTTAATCTGTTCAACACTGGCCACTATGACCTCTTTTCATCAGTAACACTTTTCCTCCTCTCAGAAAAACATTTAATCCATTTTGATACTACCATTTTCTTCATAGTGGTATCCTCATAACCTTAAACTAACTTCTCCCTGATTTCAGTTCCACTATTGCCAAATTTAGCAAAAAATTTATGAATGTTTGCTCACTGACGTAATTCAAGCTCTGACATTCTTGCCATGGCATACAAAAGACACACAATAACAATAATGAGCACCACTCAGCAAGACGCTGCCACATGTCAACATGAACGCAATTGTGAGACACTGATATACCAAGATTATTAAACCTTACTGAGATGTTTCTATAGTGCTGTCAATGTAAGAATACAGTGGCAAGTTTGGGAACTTAATTGTCAGATCACATAGATATCAGTTTGTAAGTCTGGCATAATTCAGCTGTGAATTTCTCTGGTCTAGGGCTTTCTTTTCTGTTGGGATTTTTTATTCCTATCTCAATTTTGCTACTCCTTATTTTTCTGATAAGGATTTATATTTCTTCTTGATTCAAGCTTGGGAAAATGTGTGTTTCCATAAATTGAGTAATTTTCTTCTGTTTTCTAGTTTTTGTGCATGGTTTTTGCAGTACACAGGGATGGTATTTTATATTTCTCTTGTGTCTGTTGTATTGTACCCTTTTGATTTATGGTTGAGGTTAATTGAGTTGTTTTATTGCATTTCTGATTAATCTAACTAGGACTTTATTATTATTTTTTAAATCTTTTCAAAGAACCAAATTTAGGTTTCATTGATATTTGGGGGGATTCCATTTTATTTAGTTCTCTATTTTTTTAATTTTTAATTTTTATATTTATTGTTTTTATTTCAGATTAATGTGAGGTAAAGACATAGTTCTCACTTCTAAAGTTCAACTTGTAGAAAAGCCCTCATACTGTGCACATTAGGGGATATCACAACATTTGGCCTCCCTCCTCCTGACAAATGCCCTCCCACCTCCCCTTACCTTCCCCCAATACTAGACTATATTAATTATTTACCATTTGTACGGGCATGAAATTGTTTATATATTGGTTTAATATTACTATCAAATACATTGGATACATTATTTGTTTTTACATTCTTGAGATGCTTTACTAAAAAATGTCTTTCAACTGCATTCAGGTAAACATAAAAAAGGTAAAGTCGCCATCTATTCTTATGGTAGAATAGTATTCCATGGTATTCATATGCTACAGTTTGTTAATACATTCATGGGTTGATGGGCATTTGGTTTGTTTCTACAACTTCGCAATTATGAATTGAGCTTCAGAAAACATTCTGGTGCAAATGTCTTTGTGGAAAAATTATTTTTGTTCTTCTAGGTAGATAACTAGTAATGGAATTGCAGGATTAAATGGAAGGTTGACTTTCATGTCTTTAAAAATTTTCAATACTTCTGTTTATAAAGGTTGTATTAGCTTGCAATCCCACTAGCAGTGTACAAGTGTCCCCTTCTCTCCTCAACCATGCTAGCATCTGTATATTTGGGACTGCACAATGTGAATTAATCTTAATGGAGTTTTGTGATATCTCAGAGTGGTTTTCATTTGCATATTTGTGGGATACATTGATTTTGTATCCTGAGATGCTGAAATATTCCTCAAACTTCTAAGAGCTTTGTAGTTGAGACCCTGAGGTTTTCCAGTTATAAGATCCTGTCATGTGCAAAGAGCTAGTGGTTGCCCTTCTTTGTCCCCATTTAAAATACCCTTGATATCTTTCCCTTGCTTTATTGCAATGGCTAGGACATGTAGCACTATGTTGAACAGCAGTGCTGTCATTCAGCATAAGGTTATTTAGTTTCCATGACTTTATTAGGTATGAAGGTTTCTGTTGTTATTGTGTTCAACTTTTATTTTGTAATTGTTTGAGAAGATACAAGAAATAATTTCTATTCTTATGATTTTATTGAGGTCAGACTTCTGTCCTAAGATATGATCAATTAATTGTAGAGGATGGTCATGGGCTGAGGAGAAGAATGTGAATTCAGTTTTGTTAGGATAAAATGTTCTGTATACGTCTGATAAGTCAAATTTTTCAAGGGTATTACGTTATCTGTAATTTGTTTATTTTGTTTTTGCTTGGAGAATGTGTACATTACTGCCAAAGAGATGTTAAAATCTCCAACTATTACAGGGCAGAAAGATATCACATTGGTCAGGTCATTTAAGATTTGTTTTCTGAATAGAGAAACATTCATGTAGAGTATAAAAATGTTGATTATTTAAATATATTCATGTTGAGTGGTTTCCCTTAACAAATATATAGTGTAAATCATTGTACTCCCTTATTTTTGTTGGTTTAAATCCAACTGTATCTGCAAAAAAGATTTCAATCCCTGCTTTTTTTTTTTAATTTACAATTTTTCTGCATTATTGTTTTCCATATATTCACCCTGAGTCTTGTTTTATCCTTTGAGGATATGTGTGTTTCTTGGAGACAACAGATATCGGAACTGAGCTTTGTTATCCAGTCAGCCAGTCTCTGACTCTTTAGAGGGGAATTCAAGCTATTCGCATTTATTGACAGTATTAATACGTATGGCGAAGTTTTAGTCATCTTGTTCTTCAGATATCCAGAGCTTATTTTTATCCTTTTCACCATTTATGAAGCTAGGCTTTGTCCTTTACTTTCTTGGTGTGTTTATTTTGGTGGTGCACCATTGTATTGGTCATGAAGAATGGATCTGAGTAATTACTGTACAACTGATCTAGTTATGAAAAATTTCCCCAACATTTGAATGTCAGTAAAATATTTGATTTCTCCATCACAAATGAAATTCAATTTAGCAGGATACATGATGCTGGGCTGAAAATTACTTTGTTTAAGAAGGTTAAAGGCTGATGACCATTCTTTTCCTGCTTGAAATGTTTCAACTGAAAGATCTGCAGTTATCATTATATATATTTTTTTCCTTGTAGGTAATATTTTTCTTGTGCCTGGTTGCTTTTAGTATTTTCTCTTTCATATGGACTTTGGTGAAGTTAATTACAATATGTCTAGGAGATGCTTTGTTTGGATTGAACCATGCTGGGTTCTGAAACTATCTATTATCTGAATTTCTGTGACTTTCTTACTGCTTGGAAAATTCTCTACCATAATGTTATGGCATAAATCATCAGTGATTTTAGGACCACCCTCTTCTCTTTCAGGAATAAGTATACTTCAAACATTTCATATGTTTGAATGATTTCACAACTCTCTCAGGGAATATTCTGTTTTTGTTCTCCCTTTTCTGCCTCTTTGAATGATTGGGATAGTTCAAAAATCTTGTATTCTATTTCTGAAATTCTTTATACTCTATTACTACACTTCTCTACTGTGTTTTGAAACTCCTTGAATGCTTCTTTCAATTCCTTAATGTCTGCTATATCTTTCCTCATTTTTGCCATATACTTGGTTACATTGTCTTTGCATTTATTAATTTCTTGAGACAATTTTTGGATAATTTTTTAGTTTATATTTCCATATTCTCATTTATTCTAATCATATTATTTGCCATACATGTTCTGAATTCTAATTTCTGAAATTTCAGCAATTTCTTTACAGAAGGTATTTTCTTATTTTTTTATTAAGTAATTTGGGCATAGATCATGAATAAACTTATACCATTATGGGATTCAATGTGTTGATTGTACAAATTGGAGTGCTTACATCTTACTAATCAATATAGCCTTCACCTCACTTACCTAATTACAGGGTGAAGACATTTGTGTTCTACACCTGATAGATTCAACTTGTACTTGCAATATGTTTCATAGGTGTGGTCTGCCTACCAACCCTCCCTCTATCAACCCACATCCCTCCCTTTTTCTCTCCCTCCCCTTACCTCCTTCATTCTAGGCTATAGTTGTGTTTCATTTTTCATATGCAAGAGTGAGTGATTGTAAATTGGTTTCGCGGTACTAGTGAATACATTGGATATATTTTTTTCCATTCCTCAGATACTTTACTAAGAAGAATATTTTCCAGCTCCATTCACGTAAATATAAAAGAGGTAAAGTCTCCATTTTTTTTGCTGCATAGTATTCCATGGTATACATATACCACCATTTATTAATCCATTCATGGGTCAATGGGCACTTGGGCTTTTTCCATGACTTGGCAATTATGAATTAAGTTTCAACAAACAATCTGGTGCAAATATCTTTATTGACAAATTATTTTTGGTCCTTTGGATATACACCTAGAAGAGGAATTTCAGGATCAAATGACAGATACTTTTAG
>NW_003852706.1:335174-355979 GCF_000181295.1 Otolemur garnettii
TTTTTTTTTTTTTTCTTAGCAATAAGTTTGAGTTCCCTGTGGATTCTGGTTATTAGACCTTTGTCAGAAATATAACTTGCAAAAATTCTCTTCCATTCTGAGGGTTGTCTATTTCATTTAATTAGTGTATTCTTGGCAGTGCAGAAGCTTTTTAATTTGATCAGATCCCAGTAATGTATTTTTCATGTTGCTTCCATTGTCTGGGGTATCCTCTTCAAAAAGTGTTCTCCCAGGAAATTTTTTTCAAGTGTTTCCCCTGCACTTTCTCTTAGAATTTTTATACTTTAATGTCTGAAGATTAAGTCCTTTAACCAGTGAGAGTCAATTTTTGTTAGAGATGAAAGGTGTGGGTCCGGTTTCAGTCTTCTACAGGTCGCCAACCAATTCACCCAGCACCATTCGTTCAATAGGGAATCTTTCCCCAAATTTATATTTTTGATAGGCTTATCAAATATTAAATGACAGTAAGTGTCTGGGTTTACCTCTTGGTCTTCAATTCTCTTCCATACATCTACCTCTCTATTTTTGTGCCAGTACCATGCTGTTTTGATCACTATCGATTTATAGAATAGTCTGAAGTCTAGAAGTATGATTCCTCCTGCTTTGTTTTTATTTCTGAGTAATGTCATGGATATTTGAGGTTTTCTCTGTTTCCATATAAAATGAAGTACTAATTTTTTCAGGTTTTAAAGTATGACAGAGGTACTTTAATAGGGATCACATTAAATCTGTAGATTGCTTTTGGTAGTATAGACACTTGAACAATGTTGATTCTTCCCATCCATGAGCATGGTATATCTTTCCATTTGTCAACATCTTTAGCTATTTTTTCCCAAAGTTTCATAGTTATATTTATAGATATCTTTCATGTCCTGAGTTAGATGCACTCCCAGAAAATATTTCATTTTCTTTGGCAGTACTGAACAGGAAATAGAGTCTTTGATTGTTTTTCCCCATCACTATTGTTGGTATATATAAAGGCTACAGATTTGTGAGTGTTAATTTTACATCCTGAGACATTGCTGTATTCCTAGATCACTTCTAGAAGCTTTGTAATTGATTCTCTGGGTTTTTTTTCCAAATATATAATCATATCATCTGCGAAGAGTGACAGTTTGATCTCCCCTGGTCCTATTTTGATCCCTTTCATTGCCTTCCCTTGTCTGATTGCAGTGGCTAAGACTTCCACTACAATGTTAAAAAGCAGTTGAGACAATGGGAAACCTTTCCTGGTTCCTGATCTGAGTGAAAATGCTTTCAATTTTACTCCATTCAATGCAATATTGGCTGTGGGTTTGTTGTAGATGGCCTCTATCAGTTTAAGAAATGTTCCTTCTATACTTATTTTCTCAAGCATTCTTATCAAGAAAGGATGCTAGATATTATCAAAAGCTCTTTATGCATCAATTGAGAGAGTCATATGGTCTTTTTTTTAATTTCTTTATGTGATGTATTATATTTATGGATTTACATATACTGAACCATCCTTGGGACCCTGAGATGAAACCCAGCTGGTTGTGATATATAATTTGTTTGATGTGTTGTTGAATTCTGTTTGCTAGGATGATATTGAATATTTTTGCATCAATATTCATTAGAGATATTGGTCTATAATTTTCTTTTCTTTTTGGGTCTTTTCCTGATTTGGGTATCAGGGTGATATTTTCTTCATAGAATGTGTTGGAAAGTATTCCTTCTTTTTCTACGTCTTGAAATTTGTTAAGTAATATAGGTACTAGTTCCTCCATAAATGTTTGGTAGAATTCTGATGTGAAGCCATCTGGTCCCAGGCTTTTATTTTGGGGGAGATTTCTTATAGTTGATGCTATTTCAGAACTTGTTACAGGCTTGTTCAACATTTCCACTTCTTTCTGGATAAGTCTAGGAAAACAACATATTTCGAAGTATTGATCTATTTCCTTCAGATTTTCATACTTCTGAGAATAGATTTTTATGTAATATTCATTAAAGATTTGTTGAATTTACGAGGAGTCCACTGTTACTTGGCTTTTATCATTTCAGATTGGTGAAATTAGGGATTTTACTCCTCTGCTTCTGGTTAGGTTAGCCAAAGGTTTATCTATTTTATTGACCTTTTCAAAAAAACAACTCTTTGATTGGTTAATCTGTTGTATGATTCTTTGTTTTCAATTTCATTTAGTATTCTAATTTTAGTTATTTCATTTCTTCTGCTAGGTTTAGGGTTGAAATGTCCTTTCTTTTTCAGTTGCTTGAGATGTCCCATTAAGTTATTGACTTCCTCTCTTTTTGTTCTCTTGAAAGAAGACTTGCAATGCTATAAATTTCCCTCTTAGGACTGTCTTTGCAATATCTAAGAGGCTCTGGTAATTCATGTCTTCATTATTGTTTTGTTCCAAAAATTTGGTAATTTCCTTCTTAATCTCATCTATGATCCAGCTATAATTCACCTGAGATTATAATTTCCATGTTTTTATATGAGTATGCGAATTTCTGTTGTTGCTGAGTTCAACTTTTTTTCCATGATGGTCTGACAAATTACAAAGAATTATTTCTATTATTTTAAATTTTTTGAAGTTTGACTTGAGACCTAAGACGTGACCTATTTTAGAGGATGATCCATGGGCTGATGAGAAGAATGTGTATTCAGTTTTGTTAGGATGAAATGTTCTGTAGATTTCTCTTAAATGCAATTGTTGAGTGGTTAAGTTTAAATCTAAAATTTCTTTGCTTAGTTTCATATTGGAAAGGTGTTAAAATCTCCAACTCAACACTGTCAAAGGGGTGTTAAAAACTCTGACTATTATGGTGCTGGAGGAAGTCATATTGCTCATGACTCTTAGAGTCTCTCTTATAAATTGAGGTGCATTCTGGTTTGGTGCATAAATGTTAATAATTTGAATCTCATCATGTTTAGTGTTACCCTTAACAAATATGAAGTGACCAACCTTATATTTCCTTACTTTTGTTGGTTTAAAGCCTATTGCATCCACGAATAAAGTTGCAACAACTGCTTTTTTCTGATTGCCATTTTCCTGAATTATAGATGACCATCCTTTCACCCTGAGTCTATGTTTATTTTTTAAGGTAAGGTGAGATACTTGAATACAGCAGAAGTCTGGCCTGAGTTTTTGTATCAAATCAGCCAACTTGTGCCTCTTTAGAGGGCAATTTAAGCCAGTCACATTAATTAAGAGTATTGAAAAGCCTGGTAGTATTTTGGGTATTGAGTTTTTCAAAAGCCCAGTGGACATTTAATCCTTTCACCAGTGTGTAAGTTGGAATTTGATCAAAATTTTCTGATTGAGTTTATTTTGATGGTGGAAGATTGTGCTGTTCCCTATGGAAGATAGGTCTGAGAATATCCTGGAGATCTGGTTTACTTATCTCAAATTTCTTCAACATGTGCATGTCATTAAAGTATTTAATTTATCCATCATAGGTGAAACTCAGTTTAGCTGGATACAGACTCCTCGTGGAAAGTTATTTTATTTAAGGAGATTAAAGGTCAATGACCACCCTCTTCTAGCTTGAAAGTTTTCATCTGACAGATCTACAGTCATTCTAATGTTCCTCTTCTTGTAGGGTACGGTTTACTTACGTCTGGCTGCTTGCAGAATTTTCCTTTTTATAGTAATGTTGGCAAAGGTAATTATAATATGTCTATGAGAATTTTCATTTGAGTTGAGTCATGCCGGTGTTCTGAAACTGTCTGCTATTTGAATTTCAGAATCTTTTCGCATGTCTGGAAAATTCTCTTTGATTATTTCATGAAGCAAAGCATGTTGTTTAGGACATTTGGCAGGCCATGTAAACAAAGCAATAATGGAAACATCATCCTTGGTGTCCAAAAGCCCCTCTAAGGAAGTATCATCTTGAAATGTCACGTGGCACCTGTGTCTAGAGTCATTGAGAAAAGCATGCCAGAAGACATATGTCCCAGTGCTTCCAAAACCACCTTCTCTCAGTATTGGGGCCGTGTTTCCTTTATAGTATGGAAGAAGTAACAACTGAGCTGTTCTTTGTCCAATAGTTAATTTAATAGGCTGAGAAACTGAAACCATTATAAAAATTTCTCCATGATAATCAGCATCAATGACTCCTAAATGAACAAATAAACCCTTAATAGTTTATTAAGTGTAGTGGAACTGTTTCATCCAATTACCAGTCCCACCAAATTTTCGGAATGGGACCATATACTCCTGTGGCCAAGGTGTATGGAAGGTCTTGAGGATTTAAACAAACATCTTCAACCACAGGTAAATCTAGTGCAGCACTATTAATTGTAGCATGAAACAGATTGGTAACTAAAATTTTAGATTCAGCCGTTCTCTGAATTTTAGAAGAAGAAGAAGCAGCTGGCTGTGAGGCTGGAACAAAACGCTGATTAATTGGTGGAATACCAACAGGTTTTAAATATTCTAGGTGCTTGCTACTGTCAAAGCTTGCTGTGATGTTCCTTCCAGAGTCACTGGAAAAGCCTGAGTCAGAGTCCCCATATTGTTGTTCGGGCCCCAGGCTGGGCCTGTCTGGAAGATTTTTTACTCCAATGGTGGAAGGACATTGCCATCTGTATCTTTTATATATCCACACTCATTAGTCCAATGTCATCCCTTTTTACATCTTCTACAGACCCCTGGAGGTAGTGGGGTTCTGGGTTCTTTTTTTCCTTTCCTTTTCTGCAATCTCTCCTGATATGCCCTGTTCTGCCACAATTGTAACATTTAGGGTTATTTTTTAAGGGCTATTGCCATATGGGCCCCAATTAGATCCCCAATTAGAGTGGCCTTAAATGAACTAGATCCAACATTTTTACAAGCCCTTATGAATTTTTTAATGAAGGCATTATCCTCTTTCCCGATAGGAGCTAAAATGCGATGGCAGTTATTGTTGGCATTTTCATATGCCAGTGTCAAGGTGGATCAGAAATAGCTCTCGTAATACCAGCTCTTAACTCTACCAAAAATTCCGCATACGGTTCATTAGGGCCCTGAATAATTTTAGTGAAGAACTGACCATCTCCGGGTTCATTTATTTGAGCCCATGCATGCATACAAATGTCTCTAATGGGTACTAAAGTTTCATCAGCCCATTCAACCTGCCTATCATGACGTCTGTATTCACCAATGCCAGCTAATTACTCAAAAGATAAATATGCATTATTATCCTGCCATTTAGCCACCTCCTTTTGCCACCATGAACCAAACTGTAGATACTGAGCTGGGAGAGAGTAGTTTCATCTAGCCTTTCCCAACCTCTGGGAGTCAATAAACAGTCTGCACAATATGATTATAAAAGGCCTTAAGTATCTGGTGCATTAAGGCCATAGGCAATAACTGCATCTTTAAGGGTTTCAAGAATTTTAGATCAACCTCAGTGTATTGTACGTGGGGTTGCACAGGGCCCGCTTATGCAGCTTCCCCAGCCCTGCAAGCTGCAAATCGAGTAACAGGTATGACTAAACTTATTTCCTGACTATAGCTTGGATGCCTTCCATAGAAATACCAGGTTCATTAAGAATTTCATGGTCTCTAGGGTTGGGAAAATGAACCCTATCCACAGATCTTGTTGTCTCCACACTTTAGTACTCAGAAGGAGGAGCAGAAGGAATCACAGACTGACACTTATAAGAAGCTGGTTAGCAATGTCTGCTGGTCTCCAGGAACAGAGGGAGAGACCTCAGAGATTTTGGCCCATCTACCACAGACAGTGGAGGCAGAGGTGGCAGAGTAGGTAGAGGCAGCAGTGCAAACAACATGTCAGTAGATGGGACCGATGGAACAGAAAGCTTTTATTTGGCACCATCAGTCATATCATAACATTCTCTAATGAAATCTTTTAAACTAGACATTATATTTTTTAATGACTAATGGGAATTGGAGAGAGGAATATTACCTTCTCCCTCATCCTCTCCCAAAGAGTGAATGCTGTCAGGCTCATTGCTGTTGGGCTCAGACTTGGGTCTTTCATCAGTCAAAGAGATCTTAGTTAAATCAGGAATCGGCTCTTCAGATTCACCTAATTTGGACCCAGAAGGGTGAGTCTGCCACTTTTTATTACTTACAAAAGATTCTAAAGCAATTTTGACCAAATTATATTCAGCCCAAATTTCTTTGCCTATAACATTTCCCTGTTGATGAAAATGTTTCATGTATTCCCCTACATCCTCCCATACTACTAAATTCAATTGATCCTGAGAGTCAGGTGAAAACCAATAACAACAATTTCTGATGCAAGTAAATAAATGGCAGAAAGTCTGGGTTTTAACAGTGATACCTATAGTATCTGATAAAGTTCTTAATAACTGAATATATTCATCCTCTAATACTGAGGAAGAGTTACTCATGATTGAATGATTTAATGTACTTTTTTTCTTTTTCCCCTATTGAGAGTCCTGATTACTTACAGCTCAGTGGTAACCATCTTGATCTCTCCTGTTCCCAGTGTTTCTAACCTTAAGGCTGATGAACAGAATTTCTGAGGACAGTTTGACCACATCATGATCCAGCCATTGACCCTGCTTGTTGCGCCAGATGTTTCTGTTCTTGGGAGCTAACTGGTTGGTGATGCAGAGAATAGTACTGTGGACGAGATAAATAATTTGAAAAAGAGACTGAGGCTCGTTCCAGCACTCAGTAACCTATCTTTATTGATTCTCTTATATACTCTAAAACATCCAATAAAATTTTAAAATATCAAACAGTTAAGACAGCAAAGTAAGATCATGGATACTGCCATCAAGGTTCCAATTCAGTACAATTACTGCTGAGCATGTATACAATTGATACAAATTGAGAACATTTTACTTGGAGCTGAATCACAAAGGTGCCAGGTTTTCTGTTCCCTTAGCCCACTTCCTTAAACTAAGACTAACAATTATTGTGTTAACGAGGAGAAAGGACCAAAGTACAAATGCGCAGTGCCTTGACAGGTGTTTAGCCCCACCTACGACCTGGTGTGCTCCTCCAGCAAATTCCTTTCTGTGAATGTTTCTGCTTTTCCATAGACCTGAGCATGTTCTCAGAGTAAGAGAATTCCATCTTAGGGCAACATTCTCCGGGGAGCACATGAGGCTAAACTACCATGTCTGAGCATGGGGGGCCGAACCCCTTCAGGTATCTATTTTCCTGTTCTATGTTTAGTGCATCTGTAGGTATTTCCTATATAAGGCAGGTCTAGTAATGACAAATTTCCTTAGTGTTTGCTTGTATGATACAAACTTTATTTATCCTTTATTTATACAATTTAGTTTTTAAGCATGCACAATTTTTGTGTGGCAGTTGTTGTGTTTAAGAAGACTAAACAAGGGACCCAATACCTTCTGGTTTGTGAGGTCTCTGCTGAGAATTATGCTGCTAGTCAGATGGGCTATCCTTTGCAAGTTAGTTGTTGCTCTCATCCTGTTGCCCTTAGGGTCTCACGGACAAGTGATGTCACAGAGAATAAGCACGCTTATTGAAATTGTGTTTTAAATAAAGGTGACCATTTGCTTGCTTAGGCAAAATGAAAAGCTTCTCTATTTGCAGTTGGCTTATATAGGGAATTTTGTACATGTGCACTATACAGCAATGACCTCATTGATCCAATTAAACATCATGTGACTAACTTGTGATTAGCTCTTAAAACCTGATAATCCACTCAATGTACACCTTTTAACATAACTCTTTCAACATAACCAATTTATTATAACTTAATGGAGAACATGTTGTTAGCCATTACTTCTTTGTTCTTATCTGATGAAGCCTGAGGCTATGGAGAAACAAGGTAAATTGAATATCTGCTCTTGCTGACCTTGCCATTTAGAGGCTGTTACTTCAAATCTTTAAGCAAGGCGTAAGGAAACTTCTTGGGCATACAGAAATTTAAGCAAACCTCTGCTCCCATGTGGGCTTTAAGTCAGGGGTTTTGCTGGAAACTTTTATAAGGAATTTTCAGGCTACACTTCTCAACAGCCTTTCATGAGCCCAGGTTTCATCTGTGTCATTAGATACCTGTATGCATTGGGTAAATTCCTCTTCTCTTGAGGTTTCCAAGCACATTTCCATTCCTAGACCCATCAGCAAGTGACCTTCATTACTTACCATAGATCAGGAAAGGTTACTGATGGGTATCTGGCCAGTTTTCCAAAGGGCTTCTTTATTGGCCTTATGAAGTCAACCTTAATTCCTTAATGCAGTCTGGACATCTCTGGAAATACTATTCTAGTCAAAGCCTTGGTCATGGTAGGCCCACAACTAACCCAGCCACATGGGATTCTGCCTCAGTTTCTCACAAGTATGTCTGCACAAAGTCTTTTCACTGTTCTCTCTCAAATGGCTCTTTTGGCCAGAGGCACATAGGCATTTCGCCTATACATCCAGAAGGTTGTAGGATTTTTGTACCTCCTTTTAAATATAGGTAGATTGGTGACTATGGGTCTTTATGATGTACTGCTTGCTATAAACCTTCCAGATGTTCCATAGCTATTTTGTATCTGAATGTCCAAAACATCTTTCTCAATTATTTCTTCAAATAGGTTTTCCAAGTGTTTTGCTTTTTCTCCTTTTCCTCAGGGATTTCTTTAATTCTTGTATTGGGTCTCTTTACATAGCCATCTCTCTCATAATGATTGTTCATTGTTTTTCATTATTTGTTTTCTATTTCTGGTTGACTGGGTTTCTTTTTATTTATTTATTTATTTATTTTTGAAGTTTTTGGCTGGAGCCAGGTTTGAACAGGCCACCTCTGGTATGTGCGACCAGTGTTCCACTCCTTTGAGCCACAGGTGCCACCCTGACTGGGTTTATCTAGAAGCGTTTTATTCACCTTTGAACTTCTTTCCTCTGCTTCGTATAGTCTATTTTTAATGCTTTTCTGACATATTTTGGAATTACCTAATTGACGCTTTCATTTTTAAGATCTGTTAAATCTTTTCTCATGTTGTCTAACTCTTTATATTATTTTTATTCATGTCCTGAATTTGTTTTTGGCTTGTTTGCATTGATTTTCAACTTTCTTATCAATTTACTAATCTTAATTGCCATCATAATGTTGATTCTAAATTTAACATTTTGAGAATTTTATTTGGTTGGAGTCTATTACTGGAGATCTACTGTGATTCCTTAGGGCTGCTGAACTAACTTCTTTTGTTGTGCTGCCAGAGATTTCATGCTAGTTTCTTCTCATCTAAAATTTCTATTCTCAGCTCAAGACAGCTAAGCTTGTGGCATACCTGTTTTCATTTTGTGGAAGCTCTCCTATACAAATAGGGACTCATCCCTGAATGGTTCCCTTTTGTCCTACTCTGGAGGACTTACCTGGCAGGAGAAGGATTTCTAAGGTAGAGTTGAAGTTGTATGTAATCCCTTCATGTCCTCTGGTATTTTAATTCCCATAAGTGTATTTTGCCAAATTAAATATTTAAATATTGATGAAACCAAATTTACTTTGTTTTCATTTATAACTAATGCTTTCTGTGTCATGTCTAAGACCTCTGCTCAAACTAAGGAGATAAAAATTTCCTCCCATATGTTCTTCTAAAAATATTTATAGCTTTACATTTTACATTTAAGTGTTATCCATTTAAAATTAAATTTCAGTATGAGGTATCAGATGTTTATCAAAGTAAATTCATGCATTCATCTAGCATAGGTAAAGCCAATTATTTCAACACTACTTGTTGCAAAGACTATACTTTGCTGAACTGCCTTTGCATATTCATCAAAATAAATAGATCATAGGGCAGCACCTGTGGCTCAAACGGGTAGGGCACCAGCCCCATATGCCAGAGGTGGTGGGTTCAAACCCAGCCGCAGCCAAAAAAGAAAAAAAATGTATATAAAAATAAATAAATAGATCATATTTATGCGTTCTATTTCAACACTCTCTAGAGAAATCTACTTTTATAGATGCCTGGTTTCTTACCAATGCCACAAAACTTGATTACTATAGATATCAGGATTGTATTAAAATTCAGCTAATCACTGACCAACTGTGGTATAGGTACCACCACACCTGTGAGGGAAATCTTGATGAAGTTGTGGAGCTTTTTGGTTGCTGAGCAGTATATGGGAAGGAAAACTGAAGAGTTGTCCAGCGTTTAGAACAAACTGCTTGTGAGATTTTAACTCTACTGCAAGGGGTCCATCTGGGACCTGGGTTTCAGGATATCTCAAACAGGTGTTTGAAAGATTGAGAACATTTTAGCACAGTAAAAACACATCTAACATCTTTGAATACCAAGTTCCTTGCTGAACAATATTACAGATTCTGTGACCACTGAAGGTTTGTGTTGCAGTACTTGGTCATCTTGACAATATTTGTTGTGTATTTGGAAGCAGAAATACTGGTGACTCCAGAAGCAGTTGCAGAAATTCTTGGCATTGAGCCAGATCAGGAGAAAGGATTTCATATATATGTAGAAGATTACCTCTGAGGAGTTATAATTCTTGCTAATGAACTGTAGAACCTGTCTGTTAGTGCGACTGCTGGGGACTACTCTCGGCCTTTCCACATATTCACCTTCATCAGTGAGCTGGATTCTGGTTTCTGCCTTCTCAGTCTGAAAAAATGACTCCCTCATGAAGTGCTATGATGGATTAAAGTACAACATGAAGAAAGTAGAAGAGGTGGTCTATGATCTCTCCACTTGGGGCTTCAGTAAGGAGACAGCTGACACTTGTGTTGAAAAATAGGAGGCTTTCCCTGGTCCTAGTCTTGCTGACCTCAGCAGTTGCCAGGAAGGGGTGAGCACACAGTGAGTCTTATGATAGTTACGATGCCCGGTTTCTAAACATGGTGCATTATTTTCTTCATCAGTTGTGCGGTGTGAGTATCAGAAATGAAACACTTTGGGGGGGATTAAAAATGATATTTACAAGACAGAACTTTGTTCATTGTTTCAGTGAATTTGCTCTGTAATTCAGTGTATTTCAGTTCTTTCAAAACGTGTAAATGTCTTTAATGTATGATGGTGGTTGAAATCCCTATCAAAGCACCACTGTCATACTTTAAAGATCTGGAAAAAATAGTACTTCATTTTATATAAAACCAGAAAAAAACTCAAATAGTCAAGATATTAATCAGAAATAAAAACAAATCAGGAGGAATCATGCTACCAGACTTCAAACTATACTATAAATTTATAATGATCCAAGCAGCATGGTTCTGGCACAAAAATAGAGTGGTAGATGCATGGAACAGAATTGAGAACAAAGAGATGAACCCAGACACTTATTGTCATTTGATCTTCAATAAGCCCATCAAAAATATGAATTGGGAGAAAGATTCCCTATTTAACAAATGGTGCTGGGAGAACTGATGAAATAACCTTGGGTTATGACAAAATTAACTCAGCCCCTCTCAGATGCTATTAATTGGTGATTTATTCACACCTATGCAGGGGGCCATCGTTCTGAGACCAGTGGCCCCGAAGTACAGGGGGTTTTGTCTTTTATAGTTTTTTCTCTGCGTAGCTTAAGCAAGCAGGCGGGGATGAGGAACGTTGCCATTGGCAGGGTTACAGCTTGGTTGTCAATGGATATGTCTCATATCACAATGGTTATGATTATATAACAATAATTGATCAATGGATACATCTTAAATTAAATGGTTATGGTTATACAACAGTAATTAATCAAGCCTTGATGAATTTTCCATATTGTTCATCTACTGAGCAAGCCTCAGTGAGTTTTCTATCATAGTTCATCTACTGAAAACTTGGGGGTTTGTGAAACTTGTGACTTTCTGTGCCTCTTTGAATTTGGAGAGCATGGGAACGGGCTGGGAAGACCCATAGGGCAGAGTAGGGGAACAGGAGAGAGAAGGAGATTGCTCCTAGGTCGAGGGGAACAGGAGACAGTGGGGGAACAGGAGCTTGCCTGTAAGGTGGGGGGGGAATGGGAGAAAGCAGGGGTAGTCAGAGGGAACAAGAGCTCATATCACTGGCTGACGACCTGTAGAAGACTGAAATTGGACCCACACTTCTCACCATTAACAAAGATTGAGTATCACTGTATAAAAGTTTGAAACTTAAGACATAAAACTATAAAGATTCTTGGAAAGAGTGCAGGAGAAACACTTGAAGAAATTGGCCTGGGAGAATACTTTATGAGGAGGACCCACTGGGCAATTGAAGTAACACAAAAAATACATTACTGGGATCTGACCAAACAAAAAAGCTTCTGCACAGACAAGAATGGGAGAGGATATTTGCAGGTTATGCTTCTGACAAAGGTTTGATAACCAGAATCCACAGAGAACTCAAAATTATTAATAAAAAAATAACTAGTAACTCCATTACATTGTGGGCAAGAAACTTGAACAGAAGTTTCTCTGAAGAAGATAGGCACATGGTCTATAGACACATGAAAAAATGCTCATCATCTTTAATCATCAGAGAAATGAAATCAGAACCACTTTGAAATATCATTTGACTCCAGTAAGCGTGGCTCACATAACAAAATCCCAAAACTACAGATGTTGGCATGGATGTGGAGAAAAGGGAACACTTCTGCTCTGCTGGTGGAAATGCAAGCTAATACGTCCCTTTTGGGAAAAAGTATGGAGAATACTCAGAGATCTAAAAATAGACCTGCCGATTGATCCTGCAATTCCTCTACTAGGTGTATATCCAAAACACCAAAAATCACTTTATAACAAAGATATTTACACCTGGTTTTTCATTGCAGTTCAATTCATAATAGCCAAATCATGAAAGAAGCCCAAGTGCCCATTGACCCATGAATGGATTAATAAATTGTGGTATATGTATACCATGGAATATTATGCAGTCTTAAAAAGATGGAGACTTGGATGGCACATGTGGCTTCAAGGAGTAAGGCGCCGGTCCCATATGCTGGAAGTGGCAGGTTCAAACCCAGCTCTGGCCAAAAACTGCAAAAGAAAAAAAAAAAAAGATGGAGACTTTACCTCTTTCATATTTACATGGATGGAGCTGGAATATATCCTCCTTAGTAAAGTATCTCAAGAATGGAAGAAAAAATGTCCAGTGTACTCAGTACTGTTATGAAACAATTTATAATCACTCACACTTTCATATGAAGAATAGATCACTATGGCCCATGATGACGGAGCGAGGAAGATGGAAATGGAAGGGGGAGAAGAGATCAGACTGAGGGAGGGTGAATGGTAGAATCACACCTATGGTGCATAAGGCAAGGGTACATGTCAGATCTATTAAGTATACAAATGTCTTAACATAATAATTAAGTAGATGAGATGAGGTATATATTAACCAGTGTGATGTAAGTGTTCTAATTCTATATGAAAATAGCACATTTTACCCCATAAATGCATTAATGTATACATGATCTATGTGTATATGATTTAATAAAAAAAATCAAACAAAAAAATAAAATAAAATATCTCCAACAACCCGAAAAAAATGTAAATGTCAGTCTCTTGGTAAAGTCCTTTTCTTGCATACCCTGCCTGTGAATGTACTGACTGAGAAGTTTATCATCTCGTTTGTAATCCTTCTAGATGTGATACTTTACATTTTCTATATCCAAGTTAGCCATCTATAACCAGGTGTAGTCTGGATACCATATAAAAACAGATTAATTAGGCTTGGTGCCTATCTATCTCAAGCGGCTAAGGCACCAGCCACATACTTCAGAGCTGTTGGGTTCAAATCCAGGCAGGACTTGCCAAAGAACAATGACAACTATAACAAAAAAAATAGCTGGGCATTGTGGTGGGTGCCTGTAGTCCCAGCTACTCGGGAGGCTGAGGCAAGAGAATCACCTAACCCCAAGAGCTGAGGGTTGCTGTGATCTGTGACACCACTGCACTCTACCTAGGGTGACAAGATGAGACTCTATCTCAAAAAAAAAAAAAAAAACAAATAAACAAACAAACAAAAACACCAGATAATTAAAAAGAATGGTCGACAAGCAAGGAAAACTTATTTTATACATTTTCCCTTCTTTGTTTTATGCCTTGTGAGTAAATTAGCTGTTGAAATTTTTTGACCAAAAAAGTAGATATCCCAGGTTCTTTCTCATTGCCATCAAAATATGAAAGTTTAAACTGCAAAGTCAAGCTCAGTAAATTACCTTGGACAGTTTTATATTAGGGAATTTAGTAACACCTTATTATTTGGTTCTACCAGGTAGGGAGTAGGGCTTAGAGTTTTCAAACATCTCTGTGTTCTGATGTTGCCTTATCATTATGCTACTATTGTAGCAAGTAAAAATTAAAAAATTGTTTTCACACACATCTTGAACTAACAAGTCCTGTGATATTTTCCTAAACCATGATTTTTTTTTTCCTATCAGCCAGCTATACTGTTTGGTATAGACATATAAAGCTACTTACACAATAAATAAATAAAACCTTGACTAGTATGTTGGTGAGGAATACTTTGATTTGCCTAGAAGAAAGAGAAAATCTTTAATTAAAAAAAATTTGATTTGATTTGGTAATGTTTTCTAGAGTAAGAAATTTCAGGTTGGTGGCTATCCCAACCTTCAGGTTTTAAATTTATACTATGAAGCAAATCACGTAAATGTGTTGGCAGCCTCTCTCCCCATTTTCACATGGTATTGAGAATATTTGCCAGATAACTCTTACTACTGAATTGAAATTTTTAAAATGGTGACTAAATACACAGTTATTTGGTATCCAGTGAAAGGAGAGCACTAGTGTTTCCAGAATAATATGAAGTTTTTAAAAGTATTACTCTTTCTGCCAAATAATCAATTTGGGCTTCCTGTTTGTAGGATGGGTATTTGGCCTAGCCCTTAAGCTAATATGAGGCCAAATTAAGGGCTGACTACATTTTCCATCATGAGGAAAGAAGAGGAAGTAATGCATGATTTGCTTGCGTTGTTGGATTTTAGAACAGTTTTCTTGACAATCCTTTCTGCAAAATGTATAGAAAGAAAAAGGTGTTAGGTTCTTCAAAGTGCCCAGCTGATCACTTAAAATGTACACTAACATCACTGCCTGGATGGAGCATGGACGGCTTTTCAATTACATGATCAGATATAGGCAGTAAAATTCATACAGATTTTTGTTTTTCAATTTTGCCTCTTTAAGTATTTATTTTGCTTGAGAATATTAAAATATTCACCAGAAGTTGTGGATTTCAATTTTAATAAATGCAGTTTAGGTGGAGGGGCACGTATTAGTCTTGGAATTCCATTTCAGAATTTAGAAGAGTTGTTTTTATAATTATTTAGTTGTGTTTATTGCTGGCTTGTTGTAAATCAATAAAAATTTTCTTTGGTCTTTTTGTAAAAAATAAAATAAAATTCAGCTAATCTATATTTTATGTATTATTATAGAATTATTGGGAGCTACTTGTTTGAATCTACAAGAGCCTCTGAATTTTTTATTTGAATTTATTTAAATATATAGATCAAATTTTGGAAAACTGATTTACAAACAATACAGTTTTTCGATCAATGAATCCAGTATGTTTCTCTATGTATGTGTTCTCTGATCACATTTATTAGCATTTGACTTGTAGCATGCAGTTACTTCTAAGATTTTGTTAGATATACACCTAAGTATTTCAATTTTTTTATGGAAATATTGTAGATAGCATTTTCTTTAAATCTCAATGTCTCATTATTTATTATTATAAAATATGACTTATTTTTGCATGTTGACTGTATATTTTGTGACTTTGCTAAATTTACTTTGTAGTCCAAGGAGAATTTTTGATAAATTCTGGGTAATTTTCTTTTGTTAATTTTACTTTTAATAAGTTTGGGGATACAAGTTGAATTCTGTGACATGTATATATTGTATAGTGATGGAGTCTGGCCTTTGGACTACCCATATTTAAATAGTGTACATTTTACCCATAGGTTAGTTTTTATATTAATTTCAGATTAATATGATGGTACATATGATTACATTACATAGTTTGCATTTGGAATGTAAAATCTGAGTTAGAGTTTTGGCCTTCAACCAGGAAATGTGCAGTTTACCTGTACATTGTGTCCATTAGGTAAGAACTTACCAAGCTCCCTCACCCATGCTTCACTTCTAAAATTTATTTATTTATTTTGAGACAGAGTCTCAAGCTGTTACCTAGGGTAGAGGGCTGTGGCATCAAAGCTCACAGCAACCTCCAACTCCTGGGCTTAGGCAATCCTCATACCTCAGCCTCCTAAGTAGCTGGGACTACAGGCACCCGCCACAACACCCGGCTACACTTCTAAAATTTAACTGAGTTTGTCAGGACATGGAATATTTTATTTTCCATTGTTGTGATGCTTTACTTAGGAGAGTATTCTACAAATACATATAAGTTGCAACAAAAGATACAAAAACTCCTTAATTTTTATGGCTGAATAGTATTCCATTCTATGCACGTAACACAGTTTATTAATTAACTCATTTATTTATAGGCACTTGGGTTGTTTCCACATCTTTGCAATCATAAATGGGCCTGATATAAACATGTGAATACAAATCTTCTTATGTTAAAATGACTTTCTTTAAGATGATTAACTAGTAATGAGTGTTTACATTTCTTACATAAAATCCAAGTAGCAGTTGTGCATTTCATTCAGAAAATGTACAGTATACCCCAACATTGTACTCAGTAGGTAAGCACTTCCCACAACACTTCCCACCACCCCTTCCCCTCTTTGCGAATTTAAATGATTTTTACTTTCATATGGGTTTATAGTTGCTCATCTACTAACTTTATATTAATATTCAGTACACTGGATACTTGCTTTTCCATTCTTGTTATTCCATACTTAGGAGGATTTTCTTCAAATTGTTCCAGGCAAATACAAAGATGTAAAGTTTCCATCTTTCTTTATTGCTGAAAGGTATTCCATGGTATACATACACCACAGTTTACTTATCCATCAATGGGTTGATGGGCACTTGGATTTTTTCCACATCTTTGGGATTATGAATTGAGCTGCTGTAAACATTGTAGTGAAAATATCCTTATGAAAAATGACTTTTTTTTTCTTCTGGGTTGATGCCTTGTAATGGGATTGTAGGATCAAATAGGAAGTCTATTTTTAGTGATTTGAAGATTCTCCATGTGTCTTTCCAATAATGCTATATTACTTTGCAATCCCACAGTGTATAAAGCTTCCCTTCTCTATACAACCATGCCAGCATCTACAGATTTGGGACTTATGCTGTGGGCTCTTAAATCTTGCTGGGGTTAGGTAGTTTCTTATAGTAATTTTGATTTGCATTTCTCTGATTATTAGGGATTATGAGTATTTTTTATGTTTCATGATCATTCTATTCTCTTCTTAAGAGAAGGTTCTATCCATGTGTTTTACTAGTAACTAACTTGGTAATCTGCTCTTTCCTTGTTGATTTGCTTGAATTCTTTGTAGATTCTGGTTACTAGGCTTTTGTGAGATTTGTAACATTCAGAAAATTTCTAACCATTTCAAAGGTTTAATTTGCTTTGTCTATTGTGCCCTGATATTGGTCTTGAATGGACCAATATCAAACACCAAAACTGTAATGATAATAAAAAGCTTCCAACAACAACAACAAAAAAAAAAGTCCTCGTCCATATGATTTTACACTAGAATTCTACCAAACCTTCAAAGAAGAGCTTGTACCTATATGGTAAAATCTATTTTAAAATATTGAGAATGAAGTAACAGTCTTCAAATCCTTCCTCAAAGTAAATATTGCCCTGATTCCAAAACCAGGAAGTGACTAAATATATAAAAAGAAGAACTACAGAACAATTTCATTAATGAATCAAAACAAAACTACTCAATAAAATTCTAGAAAATAGAAAATAGCTACACATTTGAAAATATATGCATCACAATCAGGCAGGCTTTCACCAGGCATGGAAGACTGATTCAACATGTGTAAATACATAAACATAATTCACCAGATAAATAGAGGAAAAAACAAAGATCAAATGATCCCTTCAATAGATGCAGCAAAAGCATTTGACAAAACTCAGCATTCTTTTCTGATAAGAACACTTATGAAAATAGGCATAGATGGGTTGTTTCTTAAACTGACAGACACTATCTATGACAAACCAACAGCCAATATCATACTGAATGGAGTAAGAACTGGAAGCAGATGAGGATTTCCACTGTCACCACTACTATTCAACATAGTGCTGGAAGTTCTAGTCAATGAATCAGACAAAGGAAGAATATAAAGGATATACAAATGGGGACAGAGGAAGTCAGACTTTCACTCTTTGCTAATGATATGATCTTAAACTTAGAAAACCCCAGCAATTCAATGATGAGGCTCCTAGACATGCTCAAGAAGTACAATAACATCTTGGGATATAAAATCAATGTCCACAAATCAGTTGGCTTCGTGTACATCAATAGTCAAGCTGAGAATCATATTAAAGACATAAGTCCCTTCATGATAGCTTCTAAGAAAATGAAATGCCTTGAAATGTACCTAACAAATTATGTGAAAAATATCTTCAGAGAGAACTATGAAACCCTGAGAAAGGAAATGGCAGAAAACATTAACAAATGGGGGAAAAACATACTATATTCTTAGCTGGGAAGAATCAAAATTGATAAAATATCCTTACTACCCAATGAGACCTACAGATTTAACGTAATACTCACTATAATGTACAAATGTCACACTTTGAGTAACTAGAAAAATAGTGCTCATATGGAAACAAAGAACCAGAATTCTTTGTTTCAACCAGGAAAATCTCTAAATAGCCAGCACAATTCTAAGAAATAAAGACAAACCTAGAGGCATCGTGTTACCAGACTTCAGGTTATACTACAATCTATAATGGTCACAAAAAAAGAGACATAGATCGATGGAACAAAATAAAGAACATGGAGGAGAAACTAGCCTCATATTGCCATCTGATCTTGAAAAAGCAAACACAAATACACACTGGGGATGAGAATATTTATTTAATAAATGGTGCTAGGAGAACCAGTTAGCCACATGTAGGAAACTGTGCAGAAACCTTTTAAGTTGGTTAGGTCCCATATATTTATTTTTTTTAATGCCATAATTGTCTTTGGGGTCTTCTTCATAAACTTTTTCCCAAGGTTAATACCATTAAATGTTTTTCACATACTTCTTCTGTTTTTATAATTTTGTGTCTTGGGTTTAAGTGTTTTGTTCATCATGAATTAATTTTTAATCCAGGTTCAGCCTTTTTTTTTTTTTATTAAGTGGCTTACCAGTTCATCTAGCACCACTTAGTAAATAGGATTTCTTTTCCCCGTTACATTCTTTTGTTTCCTTTATAAAATATCAGATGGGTATATGAGGCTGATTTCATCACTAGGTTTTCTCTTCTGTGCCATATACCTATGTCTCTATTTGAGTGTCAGTATCATTCTTTTTGATCACTATGGACATGTAGTACACCCTGAAGTCTGGTAATTTGATGCCTCCAGATTTGTTTTTATTTTATAGAATAGTGTTGGCTATTCCAGGTTTTCTAGTTCCACACAAAATGAAAAATTTCTGTTTATATTCTTCAAAGTATGCCAATTGAATTTTAATGATGATTTAATTAAATCTGTAGATTGCTTTAGGCAGTATAGACATTTTAATAATGTTGAATTTCCCCCCCAAAGAACATGGTATGTTGTTCCATTGGTTAACATTCTCTGCTATTTCATTTCTTGGTGATTTGTAGTTCCTTGTGTAGAGATGCTTTACATTTTACATTTTTTTCTTAAGTAAATTCCAAGGTAATTTTTGATGTATTTTGAAGATTGTTCTTTGATTTGATTATCGGCTTGCCTATTGGTAGTGTATATGAAGGCTACTGATTTGTGAACATTGATTTTATATTCTAAGATGTTTCTCTATTTCTTGATCATTCCCAGTAATGTCATAACTGAGTTCGGGAGATATTCAAAGTATTATATTATACTGGCAGCAAAAAAGTAATAATTTGTACCCTTCTGTTCCCATTTGCATTGGCTAAGACTTCCAGAAGTATGTTGAATAGCAGTGGTGATAGTGGACATCCTTACCTGGTTATAGTTCTATGTGACAACGCTTTTGAGTTTTCTCCATTCAGCATGATTTTGGCCATGGGTGTGCCATAAAAGGTTTCTATCAGTTTAAGAAACATCCCATCTATGCTTGTTTTCTTAATTGTTCTTTTCAAAAAAGGATGCTGAATTTTGTTGAATGAATTTCTTGTGTCTGTTGAGAGAATTATATGGTCTCAGTTTTAAAGTTATTTTTTATGTGATGCATTACTTTATAGATTTGCCGATACTGAATAATCCCTGAATCCTGGGGATAAAATCCTACTGGTTGTGATGGATTTATTTTTATGTATAGCTGAATTCTTTGTGGTGGAATTTTATTGAATATTTTTGTTTAAATATTTATTACTGATATTGGTCTATAGTTTCCTTTATTGTTGGCTCATTTCTAGTTTTGGTATCATGATGACTTTTACTTTGTAGAAGGAGTTGTGTAGGCTCCTACTTTCTCAATATTTTTGGAATATGGTCTGAAATATAGGTATGAACTATTCTTTTATGTTTTGGTAGAATTTTGGGGTAAAATCGTCATTTCAGGACACATTTTTGGTGAAAGCTTCATTATTATTTCAAAATTAGGTCTTGAGGTTGGTCTGTTTAAGATTTCTATTTGAATCTAGGAAAGTAGTGTAATTCCAGGAATTTGTCCATATTCTTTACAGTTTCAAATTTCCTGACTTAGAGTCTTTTTTAGTGATAATCTTGTGTATCTCTATGGCATCTCCTGTTATTTCTCCTTTTTCATTTGTGATTGAGGTTATTAGAGATCTTAGTTTTCTGTTTCTAGTTAATATGGCTAAATATTTATTGACTTTACTTATATTTTCAAAAAACTAAATTTTCATTTCTTTAATCT
>NW_003852706.1:356049-363348 GCF_000181295.1 Otolemur garnettii
TATCACAGCTCACAGCAACCTCTAACTCTTGGGCTTAAGTGATTCTCTTGCCTCAGCCTCCCAAGTAGCTGGAACTACAGGTGCCCACCACAATGCCCAACTATTTTTTATTGCAGTTGTCATTATTGTTTTAGCTGGCTTGGGCTGGTTTCAAACCTGCCAACTTTGTTGTATGTAGCTGACACCATAACCACTGTGCTAGGGGTGCTGAGCCATGAATGGCTTTTTGTTCTCAATTTCATTTAGGTTTGATTGTTTTTCCTTTTTCAGTTCCTAAAAATGATTCATGAGATTGTTGATTTGTGTTCTTTCATGTTTCTGTATGTGGGCATTTAATATAATAAATTCTCCACCTAGGAACACAAGTTTTCATAAGTAATGACTTCACTGTTATTTTAAAGTTTTTGGCCAGGGCTGAGTTTGAACCTGCCACCTCCAGCATATGGGGTCAGCGCCCTCTCCTTTGAGCCATAGGTGCTGCCCCATTGTTATTTTGTTTAAAGAATCTAGTATTCTTCTTTATCTCCTCTTTCACATAGAAGGAGGAGATTTATCATTTATCATTCAGAAAAATGCTCTTTAGTTTCCATGACTTTGTGTAGGGATGTGTGTTTCTGCTACAGTTGAGTTCTACTTTTATTCTTCTGTCATCTATAAACATAGAAGGTATAATTTTGATTCTTTTAAATTTGTTGAGGATTAATTTGTTTCCGAGGATATGATTGATCTTGTAGAATAATCCATAAGCTAATGATAAGAATGTATATTCCGTTGTATTAGAGTGAAATGTTCTGTGTATGTCTGATAATGCAATTTGTTCAGGTTGTGAGGTTGTATTTAAGTTCATCATCTGTTTAGTTTCTGCTTGGATTCTGGTAGATCTGTCCAGTTCTGTCAGTGGGCTATTGAAGTTCCTGACTATTAGGGTGTTGTGGGTTATTGTAATGTTCAAATAAAGTAAACTTGGTTTTCTAAATGTGGTGGCATTAATTTGGGGTGCACAATTATTTAGGATTGAAATAACCTGTTGTTATATTGTTCCCATGACCAATATATAGTGTCTTTTTTGAACTTTTGTTGCTTTAAAGTCAATCATACATACAAAAGGGATGGTAACTCTTGTTATCTTTTGGTTTCCATTTACTGGGAATACAGTTTTCAAACACTTCAGCCTGAGCTGCTATTCGTCCTTGGATGTTAGATGTATTTCTTAAAACAGCATATACTTGGCTTGTACTTTTTTATTCATCTTGTTCCTTGTCAATGAGTAATTCAAGCCCTTCACATTTATTGAGATGATTGATAAGCAGAGTTCATCTTTTCAAATTTGAAGCTTCATCTTCCACTTGAAACATTGTGAAAGCTAAGCTTTGTCCTTTTGTTTCTAGATGTCTTTACTTCACTGGATGTCTCTTGTTTTCCTCTGAGTAGATTACAAGTCTGAATACTTCATGCAAAGATGGTCTTGTAGTAGCAAATTTCCTCAATGTTTTCTTGTCAGTAAAATATTTAATTTCTCCACCATATATGAAACTTATTTTTGCAGGATAAAGAATGGTTGACCATTGTTTTGTTTGAGAAGATTGAAGGTGGAAGCTATCTCTCTTCTGCTTTATAAAGTTTCTACTGATACATCCACTGTCACCGTAATGATTTCCCTTATAGGACAACTGCTGTTTATGCCTGGCTACTTGTAGTACTTTCGCATTCATTTTCACTTTGCATAATTTAATTACAATGTGCTTTCTTTGCAATTTGATAGCTAATTAAAAACTGTATATCTGGGTCTCTCCCCATGGCTGGTTTCAATGTCCCTGTGACATGAAGCTCACCATCTCACTTCCTGTACCTGCCTGAAGCTAAGTGGCAGTTTTCTATTCTTCCAGAACACTCATCTGGCCCTAAGTTGGCTGGGAAGCTAAATCCAGCCATTTGTTGTCAGTCTGAGAGGCCCCCATCAATGGGCTTGCCACACTCCTAACAGGATCTATTATTGCAAAACCATAGCCTGCTGCCTCTCAGCTCAGGGATTGCTGAGCCCTGAAACCTAAATGTTGTTCAGCTTCCCTTGTGTTCTATGGAGGAGACACTTAGTTTCAAGTTACCAGGTATGGAGGCTACAGTTGATTCAGTTCCACCCTCTACCCCCATTGGAAGTCTGGTATGGATCACCCAAGAGTTCAGGTTGGCTTTAGCTGTTATCTGATTCCTGCTGTATCTTCTGACTAGTCTTATAGTTCTGCACAGATTTCGGATGGGTCCCAATCAGAACAGTCAGCAGTCTGAACTTCAGATCACTTGGTGTCAGTACAGCAAGCATGGTGCTTCAGCACTCTATTGCTCACCACATGAGCCCCACATTCTTTATATGTGTCTCCCTGTCACCTGCTTCCTAGAAGTTTTCGCTTCTTTTTTTTTTTTAACTCTGTGTGTGCCGTTTTGCCTCTCTCTTCTTTTACACTGCTTTTTCTGTGAAAAACAGTTCCACTGGAGGCAGCTATCTGCATCTGTACCCAATTTCCTTGGGTGAAGCAAGTATACTTGATGCCTCTAGTTCTCCATTCCCCTCCCATGATTTTCTATATAGACCATCATGTTATTTTCAAATAATGGTGATTTTACTTCTTTCTTTCTAATCTCTGTCATTTTTTTTTTCTTTTTCAAATGCACTGTGTAGGACATACAGAAAAATATTACATAGTGGTGAGGGCACATATCTTTGTTTTCTCATCGTACAAGAAAATCATTCAGTCAGTCATTATTAATTTTTATATTGGTAATGGATTACATGCAAATGACCTTTATCAGGTTAAAGAAGTTCCCTTCTGTTTCAAGTTTTCTGTGTTTTTAAATAAATAGATGTTGAATTTTCTTTTAATTATTTTATTATGGTAGAATAAACTTAAGCTTTCAATCACTCACAATTATAACATGAGCTGTAGAGATAATAAATTTTGTCAAAACATTTTCTGAGGACAGGAATGGTAGCTAATGCTTATAATCCAAGCACTTTGGGAGGCCAAGGTAGTATGATTGCTTGAGGTCAGGCATTGGAGATCAGACTAATCAACATAGGGAGAACCAGTCTCTACAAAAGCATAAAAATAAACAATAGCTGGGCAAGGTGGTGCATGCTAATAGTCCCAGATACTTAGTAGGGTGAGATAGGAGAATCATTTGAACTCAAGGCTTCAAGGTTGCAGTGAAATATGATAGCACTATAACACTAGCCTGAGAAATAGTTGAAGCCTTGTCTTATAAACAGAGAAACAAGACAAGATGTTGATTTGGCTAACATGGCGGACTGCACCCAGCTTTTACAGAAGCTCCTGTCCAGAAGGAGGCTTAAAGGACAGAAATTTAGCAAGGAAGCTGATGGTTTGAAGTAGAGCCAAGAGAGAAGATTGAAGAGCACACTTCAACCTTCCTGAGGTGAGCTGCAACCCCCAAAATACAATCAAAAGGTACAAAATCCACCACCAAGTGGACAGGAGTCCCCTTCTCCACAAGAAGGGCTCGCAGTTTACTCCATGCAAAAAAGAGAGCAGAATTCAAGCTTCCTCCCACTCTATCCCATGGGAGAGACCCCCTAAAAACTGAACCTCCTACCCCTACTGGAGTGCCATGGCACCCTCCTGCCAGGCATAAAACTGTAAAACTGTATAAAACTGTATATATTCCCCACAAGCAACATTGAACTCTGAGGAGTCCCCACCAACCCACTCCGAGGTCTGGAAGTTTGTTACCTATGGTGTCCAGATTCGTAGGCATCTCCTTGAGAGAAGTGGAGGGGAAAAGGGCTGGTGCTGCTCTGTGCTGACTGAGGCACAGGAGTGAGGAGAAGAAAGTTGGCTCGAAGGAAGCCAATACACCAACAGTAGCATCCTGAGTTGCAAACTGATGCCATTCCATCCCTGTCTCTCTGGGCAACCAGAGGTTCCAGTCAGCAGCCATAGGGAGAACCCTGATATCTTTTGTAAGTAAAGAGCCCATTAAAAGAGCCCATTAGCACCAGCCCTCAGGGTAATACAGCAGAGACAAAGGCAGTAGGTGGGCAGAGGCTGGAATTGACACCTGAGTGTAAACTGCTATTTGTCTGCTGCCCAGAGCTGAATGCAGCCTCTGCCTTGCAGAGGAATCTAGCTAGACAGAAGCCTAATTCAAATACAAAAGGCCCCTCTGCCGAACTCAGATTTCTGGCTGATTTTGCCAGTCATAAACCCCAGGAGCAGTTGCCTACTGGAGTGAACAGGGTCACAGACATGGGGGATTACGAGTGACTGGCTGCAAAATTGGGGAGGAGGTATTAATCTTCCCAGACTAACCCATTTGCTGGATAGGTCCCTTTGCCATCACAGAGCACCGGAGCAAGTTATATCTGAGAAGCGAGCAGACCCCTCTTATCTAGCTGCCGGAGACATTTAAACTTTTCCACCTGAAACTGGTTCTGACTGCGACAACTGATTTTGACCCCTTAAACATGGCAGACCACCCAGGGACTATTCAAAGGGGCACCCTGGGTATATGGTCGAGGAAAGGTTTGATTTTCCTTGCCTAATTGTTGTTTGTGGGGGGGTGGGATGACCTAATTGCTGGTATTTCTCCAGCAGAGTCTTCAACCAACAGTAACTGAATCACTAGGGTAGGACAGAGCCCAGCTGAAAATAAGACAGAGCCACTTAGCCCCACCACACCAAGCAGGTCCCCAGTCTCTCAGTCTGTAACACCATATGGGTCCTTGACAAACTTCAAGGGGAAAAGTCAAATGGGGTAAAATAATTATGGGGCGGAATCAGTGGAAAAGCTCTGGTAATATGAATAACCAGAGTAAGTCAACCTCCCCCAAGAAAGGATGTGGCTGGTAATATGAATAACCAGAGTAGGTCATCCCCCTCAAGAAAGGATGCAGGAGACAAAACTGAAGATCCCCTTTATAAACAAATGGCTAAGATGTCAGAAATTGAATTCAGAATTTGGATTGCAAATAAGATAAACAGAATAGAGGCAAAGATAAAACTAGAAATTCAAGGAGCATTCCAAAAGTTCACTCAAGAATTCAACGAATTCAAAGACAAAACTACCAAAGGTTTTGAAACATTAAGGTAAGAGATTGCCGCCCTCAAAGATCTGAAAAATACGGTAGAATTTCTTGGTAACAGAGTGCAGGAGGCAGAAGAAAGGATCTCAGATGTAGAAGACAAAGCTTCTGAATATGTGCAAACATCCAAAGAGAATCAGAAATGGAAAGCAAAAATGGATCATTCTCTAAGAGAGCTCTGGAATAATTCGAAGAAAACTAATATTCATTATAGGAATCCCTAAAGGCGACGAAGTTGCTTCACAAAACACAGAAGTTATTCTTTATGAAATTATGAAAAAGAACTTTCCAGATATGGCAAGAGATCCTGAAATCCAGATTGCAGACAGCTTCAGAATCCCAGCACGACTCAACCTGAATAAGACATCACCCAGACACATCATAATTAACTTCACTAAAGTGAATATGAAAGAGAAAAACTTGAAAGCAGCAAGATGTAAGAAAACCATAACCTACAAAGGGAAGACTATAAGAATAACTGCAGATCTCTGTGACAAAACATTTCAGGCAAGAAGAGGGTGGTCATTGACATTTAATCTGTTAAAACAAAATAACTTTTAGCCCAAGATCCTGTATCCAGCTAAACTGAGTTTCGTTTATGATGGAGAAACTAAATACTTTAATGACATCCATGCATTGAAGAAATTTGCCATAACTAAACCAGCTCTCCAGGATATTCTCAGACCTATTCTCCATAATGACCAGTGCAATCCTCCACCACAAAAGTAAACAAACTCAGCAACTATTGATCAAACTCCAACTTCTACACTGGCAAAAGGATCAAAAACATCCACTGGACTTTTGAACAATTCGATGCCTAACATTTTATCAGGCTTATCAATAATTTCAATCAATGTGAATGGCTAAAATTGACCCCTAAAGAGGCACAAATTAGCTTATTGGATACAGAAACTTATACCAGACATCTGTAGTATCAAGAATCTCATCTTACCTTAAAAGACAAATATAGACTCAGGGTGAAGGGATGGTCATCTATATTCCAGGCTAATGGAAAGCAGAAAAAAGCAGGTGTTGCAATTTTATTCACAGATACAATAGGTTTAAACCAACAAAAGTAACCAAAGATAAAGATGGCCACTTCATATTTGTTAAGGGCAATACTCAATATGATGAGATCTCAATTATCAATATCTATGCACCCAACCAGAAGGCACCTCAATTTACAAAAGAGACTCTAACTGGCATGAGCAATTTGATCTCCCCCAGCTCCACCATAGTTGGAGATTTTAACACTCCATTGGCAGTGTTGGACAGATCCTCCAATAAGAAGCTTAGCAAAGAAATCTTAGATTTAAATTTAACTATTCAACTTCTGGACTTATCAGACATCTACAGAACATTTCATCCTAACAAAACTGAACACACATTTTTCTCATCAGTACATAGGAAATACTCCAAATTGATAATGAAGATACAAGTTATCAGAACCTCTGGGATACCACAAAGACAATCCTAGGAGGGAAATTTATAGCACTGCAAGCCTTCCTCAAGAGAATGGAAAGAGAGGAAGTTTAACAACTTAATGGGAAATTTCAAGCCGCTGGAAAAGGAAGAGGATTCCAATCCCAAATCCAGCAGAAGAAAAGAAATAACCAAAATTAGAGCAGAATTGATTGAGATTGAAAACAAAAGGATTATAGAACAGATTAACAAATCAAAAAGTTGGTTTTTGGAAAAAAATCAACAAAATTGATAAACCTTTGTCCAACCTAACCAAGAAAAGAAGAATAAAGTCTATAAGCTCATCAATCAGAAATGGTAAAAATGAAATAACAACAGACCTTTAAAAATTCAAAAAATCCTTAATGAATACTACAAGAAACTTTATTCCCTGAAATATGACAATCTGAAGGACATCGACCAATACTGGGAAGCACGTGATCTCCCAAGACTTAGCCAGAATGCAGTGGAAATGCTGAACAGATCTATATCAAGCTCTGAAATAGCATCAACTATACAATATCTCCCTAAAAAGACAAGCCCAGCACCAGATGGCTTCACGTCAGAATTCTACCAAACTTTTAAAGGGGAACTTGTACCTATATTTCTCAACCTTTTCCAAAACATAGAAAAAGATGGAATACTACCCAACACATTCTATGAAGCTAACATCACCCTGATCCCCAAACCAGGAAAAGACCCAACAAGAAAAGAAAATTATAGACCAATATCACTAATGA
>NW_003852706.1:364909-387747 GCF_000181295.1 Otolemur garnettii
CCATCCTTAATCATCAGAGAAATGCAAATCAAAACTACTTTGAGGTACCACCTAACCCCAGTAAGATTAGCCTATATCACAAAATCCCAAAACCAGAGATGTTGGCGTAGATATGGAGAAAATGGAATACTTCTACACTGCTGGTGGGAATGCAAATTAATTTGTTCCTTTTGGAAGGACATCTGGGAACACTGAGAGAACTAAAAATAGACCTGCCATTTGATCCTGCAATTCCTTTATTAGGTATATATCCAGAAGACCAACAATTGAATTACAACAAAGATTTGTATCCAAATGTTTATTGCAGCCCAATTCATAATTGCTAGGTCATGGAAGAAGCCTAAATGCCCATCAACCCATGAATGTATCAATAAATTGTGGTATATGTACACCATGGAATACTATGCAGACCTAAAGAAAGATAGAGACTTTACCTCCTTTACATTTATATGGATGGAATTAGAAAATGTTCTTCTCAGTAAACTATCTCAAGAATGGAAGAAAAAGTAGCCAACGTACACAGCCCTATTTTGAAACTAATTTGTAGCTTTTATAGGAATGTCATTACCTAATTATAGCCTTAGAATATGGGAAGGAGGTGGGAGAGTGGAGGTGAGGGGGGTGGATGGTGGAGGAAGGGTGATTGGTGGGGTCACCTCTATGGTTTATCTTACAAGGGTACAAGTGAATCTCTCTAAAAGCAGAGTATGAATGTCTTAACTCAATGACTAAGAGAATGACATGAAGGTTATGTTAACCAGTTTGATAAGAGTACTTCAAAATGTATATTAAAACAGCACATTGTACCCCATGATTGCATTAATGTACATAGTTATGCTATAAGAAATAAAAAAATTGGACATTACACATTTAATGACCTAAATAAAGCCAATTGAAAGTATGCAATAAAGACACTAATTATTGTTATATATTAGTTTCTTTGTTGATAAATGATCACTAATAAAAGAAAACTTTTTCTGTCAAAAAAAAAAGATAAGATGTTTTTTCTGTATGAATTGATATGACCAGCTGAGTTTTTGTCTATTAATCTAAAGGGTTGCTATAATAAAAGTAAACATTTTTAGATACTGCACCTGCCAGTCTGGACTGGCTCTAGGTGCCAATAATTTATTACTGGTTTAAGGTTCCTAATGTTTGTGTTTGCTAAGAATTTTTTCATCCATATTCTTTTTTTGTTAGAAACAAGATCTTGCTTTGTCACTCAGGCTAAAGTTCTGCAGAGCCATTATAGCTCACTGTAACCTTGATTTCCTAGGCACAGTGATCTTTCTGGCACAGTCTCCTGGGTAGATGCTATTATAGACATATACCAAGATGTGTGAATGATTTGTTTATTTATTTATTTATTTATTTATTTATTTATTTTTGTAGAGACAGGGTCTTGCTGTGTTGTATAAGCTGATATTGAACTCCTGGTTTCAAATGATCTTCCTTCCTAGGCCTCTCAATATGCTGGGGTTACTGGCACTAACTTCCACATCTGACCACTTCTATGTATGTGAGAGATATTTAGTCTCAAATCTATTTTCATGCACTATATTTATTTTTTTATATTAATGAAGTGCTAGCTTCATAAAATGAGTTGCAAAATGTTTCTGCCTTTTCCATTTATGAATTACTGAGAGAGGAGCGTTGAAGACTCCAACTAAAATTATTTTGTTTGCATATTTTTTCTTTCGGTTTCATCAAATTTTCTTCATTTGTTTTCAGTTTCTATTATAAGATATGTGTATATATTTTAAAATATTTCTTCTTGTTAGTATCTCTTATCATTATACAATGTCATTGATTCTTAATAATTTGCTTGTTCTAGGGTCTACTATGATTGGTATTAAGATAAGTTACAGTTTTTTAAAAAGTATCATTGGGTCAGGGTGGTGCACTGGTTGTTGGGGAGTATCACACACTGGAGAAAGAGGTAATATTGTTGAGCAGAGACACCAACTGCCAAAGGATCTCATTAACAAAGGGAATTTTTACATGAAAGAGGAAAAAAAAAGACAAACATAGATAATGTGTGGGTCTGAGGGAAGGGTACAAGAAACTTCAAAAGACTCCATGGGAAGTAGTTGTGCATGAGAACAGAAAAGAGCAATGTGTCGGCAGGCATCATCCCCCAAGACACTTGGAGTCCAGTGAGAAGCTTGGGTTGAGTAGTTTGTTTCTTCTTTCCTCACATATTTGAAAGTTGGCAAGTTCCAGAGCTGCTGGAAAAAATTTTACCCACAGGAGTTCAGAGGCTATTGCTGCCAGTGACATGGGAACATCTTGTGGTCTCTAAGCCCCTTGTGGTGACTCTCAACTCTACAAGCCTGAGCTTGTTGGCAGATGCTGTATTGCTTCTCTACAAACCACCCACACTTGTCCCCACAGGTGGCTTAAACTTCTCAGATATCATTTTGCTTATTCCCAAACAAACATTTCAAAACTCCAGCCCAGACTGCAGAAGCCACAGTGGTCCAGTGGCTCACAGACAATATATGTGACTCCAGTGTCTGGACATTCTGGGCAGACAGCCACCCTGAGAGAAGGATGGACATTGTCAGATTGTTAACTTTGGTCCATCCAGACTATTTTTCCCCTTTCATTCCCCCACCCATGACTATCAAGAAAGAAAACTGAGACAGTACACAGGGGTTTCCACAGAAAGTGGAGCTCAGACATTTTCTGTAAGGGGTTTGCATCATTGTGAGGGGTGCTTGTACTGTGACCTCCCTGCCTGCCCAATGACTCCTTTGGAGCAGGACACTCCCCAAAGTATAAAGACATGAAACCTGCTTGGGCACTGTATGGACAACTCAGGACCAGCATACTTATCCATGGCCTGGTCAGGAATTGAGCTTTGGAGATGTGGAGACAGGCTTGTAAGCTAAATCCTATATCCCTAGATCTCAATGACATTTCTTGGGAGCATGAAAGAGAGATTTGTGAATTAGTCTTGGGAAGTGAGAGTGTACACATGGGTAGATCAAGGAATAAAGTGTACTGTTGATTTTAACTGCAACATACATGTATGCTCCCCCCACCCTCATATGGAATGGCTGTGCTCTCAACTCAAGCCAGGATCCTTGCCAGGAAACCTCTTGATATACATAACAATCATGGGGGAGCTCAGCTAACCCTAGCTCTTGCTTGCCAGCAGATGTCAAAGAAAAACTTCAGAGCATGGAATGGTAGGGAAGAATGAGGCTTGCTCCCAACTTCCAGATTGTAAATTTCAGATGGCATCACCTCCACAAAAAAAGACATTCTGGTTGGAAGAGATCACTTCAGCTCATCACTGGTGGTTTTATTAGAGGCTGGGAGTAGATCTTTGATCCCTGCTGAAAAGGATACCTGGACAGCTTTGGTGAAGCCTGGGGCTAGCTCATCCAACCCAGTCCTGCCCAGCTAGAGTCTCCTACCTGTCTCTGCTATGGCAGAAATTAAGACCCACTTGAACTTCCAAGGGTTAGGCATTATTTTTAGCAATAAAATACTTCTCCTGAGGGGTTAGATCTGGTCACATGACCCAAAAATGCACTGCAGCTTGCTCCTTCTTGAAAGCATCACCTACCCACAGGAAGGTCAATTCACATGCCCTTATGAGCATTTACTGACTCAATCAAAAAGGATATGGTTGAATCACACCTAAAAGATCCACCTCTTGTCTCAGAAATTAACAATGAGTGCCATTACCTAAACAAAAGAAAATCTAATTTTAAAAAGCAACAGCTCTTCCAGATGAGTAGAAATCAATATAAGAACTCCAGAAACATAAAAATTCAAAGTGAAAGAACACCCTTAAAATAAAATAATAACTCTATCAATGGCAATCAACAAAAATGAAAATTTTGAAATAAGTGATGAAGAATTGAGCAGCGCCTGTGGCTCAGTGAGTAGGATGCCAGTCCCATATACTAAGGGTGGTGGATGCAACCCCAGTCCTGGCCATAATGCAACAAAAAATAGCCAGACATTGTGGCAGGCACCTGTGGTCCCAGCTATTCAGTAGGCTGAGGCAAGAGAATCACTTAAGACCAAGAGCTAGAGGTTGCTGTGAGCAGGGATGTGACACTACTCTACTGAGCGTGACAGAGTGAGACTCTGTCTCTTAAAAAAAATAAAAAATAAATTATGAAGAATTTAAAATATAGATTATAAGAAAACACAATGAAATATAAAATTGAAACCAAATACAAAGAAACCATATGAACAATGCAGAAAATGAATGAAAATTCACTAAAAAATTGAATTATTTTAAAAAATTGGGCCAGGTATGGTGGCTCACATCTGTAATCCCAGCACTCTGGAGGGCCAAAGCAAGTAGATGTCCTGATCTCAGGAGTTCAAGACCAGCCTGAGCAGGCAAAAGACCTCATCTCTACTAAAAATAGAAAAATTAGCCAATTACTATGGCAGGCTCCTGTAGTCCCTAGCTATTTGTGAGGCTCAGGTAAGAGGATTGCTTGAAATCATTTTGGAAATGAAAAGCCAATTTATAGTAATGCCAAACACAGTGGATAGCCATAAGAATAGGCTAGATCAGGTAGAAGAAGATATCTCAGAGGTAGAAGACAACAACTTTGAGTTAAGCCAAGTCAGTCAAAGAGAAAGAATAGAGAAATAAGAAAAGATCACAAAGCTTACAAAATATACAAGATTATGTAAAAAGGTCTAACAAAAGAATCATATGCATCCCCAAGGAAGAAGAAAATGCATGAAGGCTCTAAAACTATTTGAAAAAATTCTGATGGAAAATTTCCCAGGCCTTGCTAGATATCTGGACATCCAGGTAATAGAAGTTCAATAGACTCCTAGAAGATTTATCACAAAGAGGCAATCATAACAACACATATTCACCAGACTGGCCAAAGTTAACCCGAAAGAGGAATTCCTATAAACCTTAAGACAAAAATATTCCAGTAGTTTACAATGGAAAACCCATCAGACTAGCTGCAGACTGCTCAACTGAGACCTTAAAACCAGAAGGGACTGGGGCTCCAGTCTCAGATGTCTCAGACAGAACAATGGAGAGCCCAGAATTTTATATCTTACAAAACAAACTTTCTAATATGAGGGAGAAATAAAGACTTTCTCAGACAAGTAAATGATGAGGATATTTTTCAAGAACAGATCTGCATTGTAGGAAGTACTGAGATCTGCATTATATACCCATCAACAATAGACACCTACCAGTGTAACATCATCCAAATATTAAAGGTCAAAGTCCAAATACCACAATATCTCAAGAAATAAAAGAAAGTCATGAAGTTTTACTCAATAAGATGAACAGAAATCTTCCCCACTTAGCACTTATTTCAACAAATATGACTAGTTTTAACTCTTCTCTCAAGAGACATGGGCTGGATGAATGGATTTAAAAAAAAGTCAAGGGTGGTGCCTGTGGCTCAAAGGAGTGGGGAACTGACCCCATATGCCATAGGTGGTAGGTTTAAACCCAGCCCTGGCCAAAAACTGCAAAAAATGTCAAGCATATGCTGTCTCAAGCAAATTCATCTAATCAATACAGGCTTATCAGACTCAAGATGAAGGAATGGAAAAAATATTCCCTGCAAATGCAAACCAAGAGAAAGCTGGTGTAGCCATTCCCATATAAGATAGCATGGACTTCACATTGACAAAAATAAAGAAATACAACAATGGTCATAATATAATTCTAAAGGGATTAATTCAACAAGAATAATAATTCCAACAATATATATACAGCTAACATGGCTGAACCCAGATTTATAAAACAAACATTAGCAGATCTAAACAAAGTGATAAATAGCAACATTGTAAAGCTCAGGACTTTAACATTCTACTGACAGAAGTGGAGAGATCTTCCAAGCAGAAAATTAATAAAGAAACATGGAAAATAAATGAAACTCTAGAGCAATTTTTTCCAACTGTTTTTTATCTCATGACACACTTCAACCTACAACTAAAATACATGACACACTTAAATTATGTTGATCAAATAAAAAAAGAGTGAAAAAAAAGAATATACTTACATTGCTTTCAACTTCTTTTGAAAATAATTTAATTAATGATTTAAAAAATTACAGCACACCTACTACATCATAGGTCACAAAACATGTCTCAATTAATTAGAAAAAAGAGAGAGAAAAATAATATACTTACTGTGTTTGGAAATTCTTTTGAAAATATTTTAATTAATGATTTTTCACTATCTCAGAACACAGTAGAATAAAATTAGGAATCAACTTCAACAGAAAATTCAGTTGTACACAAAGTCATGGAAAGTAGACTATCTTCCACTGAATGATTGGTGGAGGGGGAATTAAGATGGAAAAATAAGATTCTTTGAACTAAATTACAAAGAGGACACAAGTTATTAAACTATGTGGGATTCTGTGAAAGCAATCATAAGAGGAAAATTTATAGCTTTAAACACTTACTTTGAAAAAACAGAAAAATCACAGGTCAACTAATGAATGGTCTTATATAAATAGAAAAGAAAGAGTAAACCAATACTGAATCCAGAAAAAAAAAATGAAATAATTAAGGTGAGAGTAGAACTAAATGAAATGGATAACACAGGAATTATACAGGTGACTAATGAAACAAAAAATCATGGTTTTTTTTGAAAAGATAAACAAAATAAACAGAAAGAATTATTTCTATTATGACAAAAAATGGACCCTAAAAGCTCAATGAGAAATAAAAAAAATAGTTATAACAACTGATAACACAGAAACATAAAATATCTTCTCTGAAATCAAGAGTATACAAATGAGGAAAAGAGAGGTCAATCAGTTCTTGCTGATTATATGATCTTATGTCTAAAAAACCCAAATTATTCTGCCAAGAGAGAACTGAAATGAGTAAAGAAATTCAGCAGAGTCTCCTGATACAAAATCAATGCACATAAAGCAATATCATGAATAGTATTCAAACTCAGATTGAAATTAAAGACTCAATGCCTTTCACACTAGCAACAGAGAAAATAAATTACCTACGAATATGTTTAACCAAAGAGGAAAAATACCTCTACAGAGAAAAGTATGAGTTCGTGAGGAAGGCCATTGCAGGGGCTGTAAAACAAAAAGTAGAAAAATATATAATTATCATGGAAAGGCAAAATCAACATTGTCATACTTTCTATACAACACAAAGTGATCTACAGAGTTAATTCAAGTCCCCATAAAACACTAACATCATTGTTCACATATCTAGAAAATATTATTCTACACTTCGTATGGAAATGCAGAAAAGAAACCAAATAGCCAAAGCAACCTTAAACAAAAAGGACAAATTGAGGGCATAACCCTCTGAGAACTTAAAGTATTACTGCAAGAACAGAGACATAAAAATATCAAAGCAGAAATCCCAGATATGGTCATCTTATGTTTGACAAAGCAGACAATAACATGTCCTGGGGAAAAGTATTCATAATTAATAAATAATAGTGCTGGGAAAATTGTATAGCCATGACATAGAGGAGATTTAAACAGGATCTGCACCTCTCAACATTCATAAAAATTTATTCAAATTTAATAGCCGACTTAAATCTAAGGCATGAAACCATAATAATTATAGAAGAAAACATTAGAACAAGTATTATAGACATTGACCTAAGCAAAGAGTTTATGAAGAGGACTCCAATGTTGAACACAGTTAACAACAAAAATTAACAAATAGGCCCTGATTAAATTAAGAAGATTCTGTAGAGCCAAAGAAACAACCAAGAGAGTCAGTAAAAAGTGTACAGAAATGGAGAAAGTATTTGCATGCTATATATCTTATAAGCGACTAATAACAAGATTCTATATAGAATGCAAGCAAATCAGCAATAAAAATACCAAACAATCCTGTAATAAATGGGCAAAAGGCATGAACAGAAACTTAAAGAAAATGGGTCAATGGCCATACTAATGTAAAAATAATGATCAACATCTCCAATCATCAGGAAAATACAAATCAAAGCACAATGACCTATTATTACTTAAGTCTAGTGAGAATGGTTTTTATAAAAAAAAATTCAAAATTTATAACTACAATGGTGGCTCACCCTTGTAATCCTAGCATTCTGGGAAGCCAAGACAGGAGAATCCCTTGAATGCAGAAGTTAAGGAATTGCCAAAGCAAGAGCAAGAACCCGTCTCTATTAAAAACAGAAAAATTAGCTGGGCATCATTTTAGACACCTACAGTCCTAGCTACTCAGAAAACAGACGTGGGAGAATTGCTTGAACCCAGCAGTTTGAGGTTTCTCTGAGCTAGGCTGCAGTGAAGCCATGACATTCTAGCTTGGACAACAGAGTAAGATTCTCTCTCTCAAAACAAAATCCCCAAAGACCTTATATTAGTGTGTATGCAGAGAGGAAGCAATACTTATTACACTATTGGTAAGACTGCATATTGTACAACCTCTGTGAAAGTAGTATGGAGATTCTTCAAAGAACTGAAAGAGGACATATTATTTGATCCATGAATCCCACGATGAGGCATTCACCCAGACAGAAAAAAGTTATTTCATCCAAAATTCATATGCATGCAAGTAAGTTTTTGTTTTAGCATACTTCATCATAACAAAGATATAGACCCAACTCAAGTGCCCTTTAACACATTAGAGTATTTAAAAAATGTGATATATGTATACCATAGAGTACTAGTCTGCCAGAAAATTGATGACCAAATAACTTTGTAAAACTCTACATAGAACTGGAGATCATCTTCCTATGTAATGTTTTCAAAAATGTAAAAAAACCCCACTACATGTACTCACTATTAAATTGGATGCAATCAATCAATAACCATTTGCACCTTTGGTAGTAAAAGTCAATGGAAAGCAATCAGGTGGGAAGGGGTTGGGGGGAATGGATGAATTCATACCTGCAGGTATAATACATACTAGCTAGGTAAGTAACACACTTAAAACTTGTACTCACGTGTACAAAAGTAATTCATTTAACCAAAACATTTATGCCTTCATAATATTGTGAAATAAAAAAATGCAGAAGTTTATTACTGCCCACTTAAAAATGTGCAAATAAATACATAAATAAATAAATAGTGTAACAAAATTCTTGGGACACAATTCAAAAAGTTCAGTTATCTTAAGAAACATAGAAATAAATATGAAAGTTTATGCATTTTACAAGAAAAAAATGAATGTGTTTAAGCCACCCATGAGGCAGATTTGTTATTTGGACTTAATAGGTAAACACGTAAAATTTCATATTAAATATTCTCAAGCAGCTAAGGAAACCATGCAAAATAATTAAATGCAAGCAGGAAATCATGAATGAAAAAATAGGAAATATCAATAACAAAATGGAATCAAGTGCAAATTCCATAGTTTAAAATATAATAAATGTTATGTATAATGATCAAATCAGGGTAGTTGGGATATCTATAACTCATGGATTATATATTTATAATTTCTATTGTTAATGAACTCCTCTTTGTATCTGCCTCCAACGTACCCTGAAACTACCCTCCAAAGTACCCTGAAACCATTTAAAATAACGGTTTCCATCTTAAAAATAAAATTTTCCATCTTCTTTGGAAAACATTCTTATCATGTCCTTTGCCTATTTTTCAATTAGGTTATTTTTATCTTTGTAGAATTGTGGAAGTTACTTATATATTCTGAATATTAACTTCTTATCAAATGCATGATTCTCTAATTCTGTAGCTTGAATTTTCACTCTGTTTATTGTGATATAAAGGGGTTTTTGTTGATTAGATATAATATTTGTCCATTTTTTATTTTCTTGTCTATGCTTTTGGTGTCATATCCAAGAAACATAGTCAAATACAATATCCTAAAGATTTCTTTTGGAATTTTAAGAGTTTTAGATCTTCCGTTTAAACATTTAACACATTTATTTTAAAGACAGTGTCTCAAGCCATTTCCCTGCCTAGAGTGCCCTGTGGCATCATAGCTCACAGCAACCTCCAACTCTTGGGCTCAAGCAATCCTCTTACCTCAGTTTTTCTGTTTTAGTAGAGATGAGGTCTCATTTTGGCTCAAGTTGGTTTCAAACTTTAAGCTATCCACCTGCCTCGGCCTCCCAGGGTGCTAGGATTACAGGTGTGAGCCACCACACCTGGCCCACATTTTTGAATTAATTTTTGCATATGGTGTAAGTTAAGGGACCAACTTTATTTCTTCATGTGGATATCTAGTTTTCTCAACACTATTTGTTGAAAAGACTAAAGGCTGCTCTTATAGTCAATTGATTTTTGGCAAGAGTTCACTGAATTCAATAGGGAAAATGTAATCTTTTCACTTAAACATGCTATAGAAACATGCGAAAAACAATGAAAGTTGAGGCTTAAGAAGTAAACCAAGCCAATAATCCTAGAATTTTGGGTGTCTGCAGCAGGAGGATCATTTTAGGCCAGGAGTTTGAGATCAGCCTGAGGAACATAGCAAGATCCCATCTCTAAAATAAAACATTTTTAATTAGCTGGGTGTGGTAACACATTCCTGTGGCCCAAGCTTCTCAAGAAGCTAAGTACGATGATTTCTTGTGCCTAGGACTTTGAAGTTGCAGGAAGCAATGATGAAGCCACTGTACTCCAACCCAGGCAACAGAGTAAGACACTGTCTCAAAATAAAAACATGAATAGCATTACATACCTACTTTAATCCATATATGAGGATATATGTCTCATAATAAACACGTGAATAGTATTAGATACCTACTTCAATCTAATATTTATCATATGAGGATATATGTCTCAAAATAAACACATGAATAGTATACCTACTTCAATCCACATATGAGGATAAACTCAAAATGAAACAACAACATAAATTTAATAGGTTAAGTGTGAAACTGTTAGGAATAATAGAGATGCCTATTTATACCACCATGATTTGGGACTTGACCATAGATTCTAAGATTTAACACTCAAAATATGAGCAGAAAAATAAAAATAAACTGTACTTCATAAAAATTAAAAACTCCTGTCCATCAAAACAGTTTAATAAAAAAGTGAAAAGGCAATAAATATAATGAAAGAAAATATTTTCAAATCACATATCTTATAAGATTTACCATTCAGAATATATATTAAGACAATTAATAACATTTAGAATATATTAACACACTTACAACTGAAGATAAAATGGAAAACAACCTAGTTAAAATTGGAAAAGGATCTAAATAGACATATGTCCAAGTAAGACATTTAAATGTCCAACAAGCACATAAAAAGATGTTCACAATACTGGATATCAAAGAAATTCAAATAAAAACCTCAATAACATAACCATTTTACACCCATTTGTTTGGCTATAATAAAATAAAATACCCCACCAAGAAATTAAAAAGCAAAAATATGGAGAAATACAATCCTCATATATGCCTAATGAGAATGTAATATGATACATCTGTGTGGAAAACAACCTGTTCCTTAAAAAGTCGAACAGAATTTCTTTTGTGTGATTTTGTAGTTGTTTATATATTGGTTTCATATTAGTATTGAGTTCACTAAATACTTTTTTTTTTCATTTTTATGGCATTTTACTAAGAAGAATGTGTTTCAACTCCATAGAGGGAGAGGGGAGAGCAAAAAGAGTGCAGGAGGGAGGAGGAAATAAGATTGGTGAGATCTAATGTGCACAATGAGAGGGTGCTGAGCATTCCCCCTGGGTGAAGGGCTCAACTACAAGTTAAATTTTACCTTATAAAGGAAAACAATGTAACCCAAACATTTGTACCCTCATATCAGTCTTAATTTCCATAACTCAGTGAGTAGGGTGCCAGCCACATGCACCAAAGGTGGTGAGTTCGAGCCTGGTCTGGGCTTGCTCAATAACAATGACAACTGCAACAAAAAAATAGCCAGGTATTGTGGCAGGAGCCTGTAGTCGCAGCTACTCAGGAGGTTAAGGCAGGAGAATCACTTAAGCCCAAGAGTTTGAGGTTGCTGTGAGCTATAATGCCACAGTACTCTACCCAGGGTGACATAGTAAGACTGTCTCAAAAAAAAAATTTTTTTTTGTATGTATGACCTAGCAAGTTCACTAAGTGGCCCAAGGTAAATAAAAACATGTATTCACAAAAAAACTTACATATAAGTGTTTATATCAGCAAATTAGTTATAGCCAAAAGATGTAAATAAACCAAATAAATATTTATAAATAAATGAATAAACAACTTGTGGTATATACATAGTAGAAAGTATTATTCACTCATAAAAAGAGATAAAATACTAGTACACGTGACAACTTAGATGAACTGAAACCTTATGCTAAGTGAAAAATTTCAGAAACAAATTCTTTTTGTATAAAATATTAATAGGAAAATCCATGGAGATAAGAAAACAGATGTTTTCTAGGGAATGGGAGGAGATAGGAATGGGGAATAATTATATATAAGTGCTAGGTGTTCTGGTGTGATAAAATAGTTTCGAAACCAAAAAGAGGTAGTGGTAGCACAACATTGTGGATATACTAAATGTCAATAACTTGTTCACATTAACGTGATTAGTGCTACATTTTATGAATTTCACCTTGCCTAAAAAAAATTTCACTGGGCAGTGCCTCTGGCTCAAAGGTGTAGGGCGCTGGCCCCATGTGCCAGAGGTGGTGGGTTCAAACCCAGCCAGACCTGGCCAAAAACTGCATAAACAAACAAAAAAAAAGTTCCACTAACAGTCTCCCAAGCTCTCACCATCATGAGCTTTAAGATTTGTGGCATAAAGATACAAACTTTTTGTTACTGGTGATTTAAAATTTTTTCTTCATTTTTTTTTTGTATTTTACTAGGTATTTTTTAAATTGCATAATGTTTTATTTTTTATTATTATTTTATTTATATATATGTGTGTTTATTAGGTTTCCATTTTTGCCTTCACAAAATTAAAAAGGCTTAAAATTTAATAACAGTGTTTAAGATAAGGACTAGAAACAAAAACCTCATAAAGAGCGAACAAAAATAAATACATTCAGAAAAGAAATCAGGCAATTGCTGCAATGAAATATTGAGCAATAATAATAATTATAATGCAAAGAAAGTAATATTCACATTCTCAAATAAGAGCATATCTATTACAGAATGCTTTGACTCTGAGGTTCAGTATGCAGTCAACAGTTAACTCCTAATTTTTTCCAAGTCTCAAAAAATAGATGACTAATATTTATAAATAAAACTAAAAGATAATTTCAAAAAAACAGATCATACCAAATATTATAGATAATAGAAAAAGAAGAAATACTTCAAAATCATTCTACTTAACTGGATACACCTGATATTAAAATTGGAGAAAATATATTATTATAGGGGAAATTACAAACATATTTCACTTATAAATGAGGATGCAATATCCTAAACAACATATTAACAAGTTGAATTAAAAATTAACGTTTAAGTAATGTACTTTGAGCAAAATTAAATCTAATTTATGTGAGAAATAGTCACTATTTTCTTTTCTTTTCTTTTTTTTCTTCTTTTCCTTTCACTCACCATCTGCCTCCTTCTCTGTCTGGTATCCCCTTCTCCCATGCCCCACCATGTCATTAATTGTCATGAATTGTTCTCATATCAAAATTGAATACATAGGATTCATACTTGTGCATTCTTGTGTTGTGTCACTAAGAATAATGTGTTCCACCTCCATACAGGTTACTACAAATGCTGCAAAATCTCCATATTTTATGGCTGAATAATATTCCATGGTATACATATATCACAGCTTACCAATCCATTCCTGGGTTGAAGGACATTTAGGTTGTTTCCACATTTTAGTGATTGTAAATTGGGCTGTGATAAACAGCCTAGTACAAGTGTCTTTATAACAAAATTTTGTTTTGTTTTGTTTTGTTTTTCCTTTCTGGATAGATGCCCAGTAATGGGATTGCAGGATCAAATGGGATAGGTATTTTTTGATATTGGAAAAATGTTATTGTCTCATTTTCTTCTATCTTTGCTGTATGGAAACCCTTAATAACCATTTTGGAGAACAAGCTGGCAAATGACACATTTTAAACAGTAGTTTCACATCTAGACATATATTCTAAGGATATGATTATGTAAGGAAGGTATAAATATTCTTTACAGTATTATTTAAAATAAAAAACTCTAACACCACTATGAGAGGAGAAATGTTGTGTAAATTGTGACAATAAGCCATCTGTAGTAATGGGTTCTGCACATGAGGATACAACTAAACTCATATCAAAAATATTACAAAAAAATAGCAATATAACAAGGAAGATAGGAGGATGGATAGGGATTGGTGTGCTCTCACTTAACTAATATAGTGTAAGGGTATATGGCACACCTCCTTGGGATTGGAGTTTACCTAACAGAAACTTTCCAACCTAATGTCTGTACCTTTATATTTATCTGGAATTTTAAAAGTCTTAAAAATACATGACAAAAAGTGATATAAATTTAATAATACAGTATAACAACTACTTACATGACATTTTGTTTTGTATTAGGTATTGTAAGTAATATTTACTTAAGCAGCAGTCTCCAAACTTTTTGGCACCAGAAATTGGTGTCATGGAAGTCAATTTTTGCATGGATGGTGGGGGTATGAATAGGACAGGAGGTGGAACTGAGGCATTGTAGCTGTACAGCCTGGTTTCTAGAAAACCATAGATAGGTACTAGTCTATGGTCCGGAGGTTGAGGACCACAGATTTAATGTATACAGGAGGATATGCACAGGTTATGAGCAAATAATGTTCCATTTTATGTAAGGGACTTGAGCATCTATGGATTTGGCTATCCACTGTGGTCTTGGAACTAATACCGTATGGATAAAGAAGGATGACTGCATATGTGACAAAATATTCACACCCATTCAAATTGTACTTGGAGAAATACATATATAGAAGAATGCTTGCATATATATGGCAAATGAGCATATGAACTTAATATCTGATATGATTTTAACCACATAATATATTGATATTAGTAGGAAAATATCCAAAATTATTAAATCTGTCTGGTAGCATTATGGTAAATTTTAATTTTTTTATGTTTTTCTATATTTTCTACATTTTTTAATTATAAACATTTGTTTATATTGCTCATTGGGTTGAAATTTAGAAATAACAGTGAAGGGCAAATATAACTGGACTTGATTTTGAGGTCAGAATAAAGTGAAAGTTTTTCCAAATTGAATATCAAAGAATTTGGCCACATTTTCATTCTATAAGTCACATTCTTTGATGTTTTCAGTCTTTATAAGTGGTGCCTTGTAATTCCAACAACAATTGCAGTGAAGAAATATACTCCTGGAGAGCAGTTGACATCTAACTTTTATATATCATTATTACTGAGATGTTTGTACACACAAAAAATTATTAATATCTTATAACTGTTTAATCCTACCTAGAAATGGGTGTAAACAATGTATATTTTTCGTTTAATATTCTAAAAGATTACCACATTTTCACGAGTCACAAATTTTCTACGCATTGCATTTTGCTGAAGAAAAAAGCTTTAAAAATCATTGGCATTTTGAAAATCCAAAAGTGGCATTGATAGATGACTCAGGTGCTAATTTATTTCCATCAATTACTTTCAGGCTTCTGATGTAACCCAAATCGTGTTCAACACCTAATGTAGTCATTATCTGTCATATTAGCATCTAGGAATGTTTGTCACAACTACAGGACAGGAAACAAAACTTTGCTAATAAAAGTAGCGGAATTACTGGCATGAACAGCATAAATAATGATTTTATGTGGAAAATGCAGTATAGAAAAAGGCTTATCAGCTGTCTCCAAGAAATAAAGACATCAAAGAGGAAACTACTTTATTTCTCCCCAAATGAGTTTACACAATGATTTTTTAAAAAGTGTTTGCAGTCATTGCAAAACTCTGTTATAAGTAGTGTCCAATCTTCCTGTCTGGGGATCAGAAGACATTGTATGCAAGTAGCAATTAGTTATATTCTATTAGAATATCAAGTGGCTATTTCTAATGGCATGAAAAGCCTGCAAGGGGAAAGGCTGGGTGTTCAATAACCATGTATCAGTCAATGGAAAGGGCAAACAGTGTTCACAATAAAGAATCATACTCCCAACTTGCAGATATCACTAGTGGGTAGGAACAATACTCAGAAGTAGACTAGTGGTAAAAGTGCATTTTTATTTAGATAAATACAGTTAAAATTTCAATATTCATCAGCAAGACATGTAGATCGATCCCTTTTATAAATGCACAACAAAATCTTATGCAAATTTGTCAATGTCGGTAAAGGTTAGATGGCTTTCCTCAGGGTGGTAGGGCAACTGAATCTCTTGACTTGGTATGTTAAGAAATACTTTTCTTGTGGAACACAATAGAAAATTTTCTTTTAAATTTGAACTGTTTTATGTAACATTATTGTTAAATTTCTCTCTTTAACAGTATCAAGGGGAAGGCTAGAGACCAGGAAAACCTGTTCTACATGGTTTGTGGTTTTTTTTTTTGTTGTTGTTGTTGTTTTGTTTTGGACCAAGGTGCTTGCTAGAGCTGATATTGAAGGGCTTAAGTGATCAATTGAAATTGAAATTGAAGAGAACCCTTCCACTGGGATTGAATCACCAGGAGGAGTGGCTACTAGTAGGGTGCCACCATTGTAGGAGGGGCACCTAGGAGGAACAGTCCACAGGGTCCTGGTACAGGGCTGGCTCTAGAGCACCTCTTTAGCTAGGGCAGCCATCCTTGGATTGAGCTGAATGGCTCCTGCATTCTCAGGAAGGCAACTTTAGGGATGGGGGCATTTTGTAGAAGGATGAAGCATGCCTTAAGATGTGGTGAGAGCTTCAGGAAATTTGGTCTCCCTGGCAAATAGATACCATGTTTCCCTAAAAATAAGACCTTCCCCCAAAAAATAAACACTAGCAGGATTTCTATGCATTTGTTAAATATAAACCTTACCCCACAATAAGACCTAGTGAGGGGTGTGGCTATGCAGCATATCTGCATACGCATGCCATGCATTTCAGCACTGAGTGGTAAGGAAGACTGGAATACCTTTTATCTGCCACAGCTCCTTTCTCTGAGCAGTTTGCACTTGTGCGGGTGTGCAAGTGACAACCGCATCACTCCTTCTCCTAGATATTTATGCATGCATGGGTGTGAATGTGGTAACTGTGGTTGCAGGCATCCTATTGTGCATGTGCTAATGGCGAGGGGGAAAGAGTTAATGCATCAGTAGCGACAGCCCCACCAAGAAGGCCGGCTCACCCTGTTAGGTTCCTGCCATCCTGTGCCTGCTGAGGCTTCAGGTGGAGACTGAGACATAGAGATTGAAGGTCTCCATAGTAAAAGTTTCCTTACTGAAATGAGAAGCAGAATGCTCTACTTTTTTTTTTACCATATTGTGTGTCCCCAGGGGAAAGAAGAAAGCTGTGCCTGCTATTTTACCCAGCACCAGTCCAGCAACAGTCTGAATCTCTCTCACCCTACAGAAACACCAGTAAAGCTGCTGGTCCCCAGCACTGACCAGCAACAATCTGTGGGCCTCTCTTCCCACCCCCAACAAACAGTAGGGGATAGGGGAAAAGCTTCAGTAAGCAGTTTGCTTTTGAGCACAGAGATTATCTCAGCTCCACAGTGCAGATGGGACACAGGGCTCACTGGATCCCAAATATGGTAGATAATTCAGCCCTTACACATCAGCTTTGCTGGCCTATCTCTGCTTTTCCTGAGTATCTATACCCCCCAGACAAGATGAGTGCAAAAAGAAAGAGCTATTCTGTTGAGTACAAGAAAAGAATTGTTGAGGACTCCCAGGGCAAGAATCGTACGGCTTTTTGCAAAGAGAAGAAGTTGAATATCCGAATAGTCTGAAAATGGTGAGCAGAATACAATAACCTCAGTCTACATGTGGACAGAGGAAATGCTAAGAAGCACAAGTGTCGTTCAGGTTGGCAACCTTTGTTTACTGAGCTGGAAAACATAATCTGTGAATGGATTGCTGACAGGAGAGCAAAGGCTTTGGTTGTGCGAAGGGCTGACATTCAAGCATTTGCCCTTGCAATGGCACCACAATTTGAAATATCCCCAGAATTCAAAGCATCACAACACTGGTTGGATGTCTTCCTTCAGTAATATGAACTGTCTATAAGAAAATCAACAATACTGTCTAAGTTGGAAGATGCAGAAGTTATTAAGTGAGCACTTGCATTCAAGTCCTTTGTTGATGGCATCAAGTTTTCTAAATACCAACCTTGCAACATGATTGCTATGGATAAAACTGCAGTGTTTATGGGTCAAGGAGCCCAAACAACAATTAAACAGAGGGGTGCCTCCTCAATCTACTGATCACAAAAGTTCACGTTTTACCTGTATTTTGGCCATTCATCTGGATGGAAAGAAAACTACACCTCTTATCATCACTAAGGGCAAGAAAGATAAGATTGAACATGTTTCTGGAATTTATGTTCTTGAAACAGAAAAAGCCTGGTGCACACAAGCAGTTATAAGGAAGTGGCTTGATTTAATGCTGCCACTTGTTTTGCGAGGTGGCCAAAGAGGTCTGCTAGTATGGGATTCAGCCAGCACTCACCATACTAAAGACATGAAGAACTTCCTTGTAGAGAGAAAAATAGATCAAATAATGAGTCCCACAGGAATGACTGCCTATCTGCAGGCTCTTGATATTGCAATAAACAAGCCATTCAAAGACCATTTGCATATGGAAATTAGTGACTGCATTGAAAATAGAATAACAGGAAATCAGCATGGAAACTTTGTGAAGCCTAGCCTGCAAGAGGTAGTGATTTGGGTGAAGAATTCTTGAAATAAAATCACTGATAGTGTTGTTACCAATGCACTCTGAGCAGGTTACATGGATAAGAGATGCTCATTTAATGAGAGCTCTATTGCTTGAAATGAAATATTGGAGCCAATTGTTCTGAAGGAAATGGAGTTGCAAGAAATTCAGAATGGAATTCCGGGTCTGGAGAGTTATGACGACGTTCCAGAAGATAACTTAACTGTATTTGAATAAATGTGGATTGTTGTATTATACTTAATAAAAATAAGATATCCCCTGAAAATAAGCCCTATTGTGCCTTCTTGAGAAAAAATAAATATAAGACAGTGTCTTATGTTCAGGGAAACATGGTAGTGGCCTCCAGCCCCCATCTTTTATAGCAAAAGCAGTGTGTGTTTCTTCCCCTAATACCACAGAGCCCACTGGAGTGCAGGCAATATATTGCCATATATGTGATCTTAGGTATACACACACACACACACACACACACATGCATATACATTTTATACACAAACTAACATCTTATTTTTTTTTCAGTTTATTTTTCTTAGGTTTTTTCCTTTGTCTTTTTTTGTTCTTCATGTGTTGTTTGGGTTTGTTTTCTGGTGTTTTTAGTTTTTAATATTTATTTCCTTCAATAAAAAGGGCTCCCACTTTGCTAAGATTTTTAAGTTCTTTTTATGCTTTATTTCTTTACTATTTATCTCAGTTTTTCTCTCTTGGTAGAAATTTTTCTTCTTTTCTCATATTTTCTACAGACATTTCTCTAACAAGCAAGATATCCTCTTCTTTTTTATCTTACAAAATTTTATTTCTAATTTACTTTATTGATTTTTTTTCTTTTTTCTGTTCTGATTTATTCTATTTCATTCTGTATTCTATTTATGAAATAGAGCCTCACTCTGAGGCCTGGGCTGAAGTTTCATGCCATTGGACTTGTTAAAGGAGGCCATGAAATCCTGGTGTAGGGTGTCCTTCTTTATTTGTCCTTTGGAAAGATGCTATCTGTAGGTCCCCACTGCAAGACACTGCTGATTTCTTCCTATATTTGGTGAAAGTGGGGTCTTTCTTTTTCCCAGGCTAGTTAGAAGATTCTGACCTTGAGTGACATACCTAGCCCAGCTCTGCAGAGTACTGTAAGTGTGGTCTAGAGTATGGCCATCTCTGGAGCACTTGCTAAGCTCTAGACTCACTCGAGGGTCAAATCTCTCTGCCAAACACCACTATTTCTCCTGTTTATCTCTTTCTGTTCTTTTTATATCCTTTTATTTTTTTCTTCTAAATCTCCCATTTTTTCTTTATCTTTTTCTTTCTTTTGCCCCTATTATCTTCCTTTTAGCCATATACTAAAAGGACACTTCAATGCCTAAGCACAAAAAGAAAGTAATTTAAATTGAAGAAAGTACTGAGAAAAAAAGTAGGGAAAGAAATGAACAAGAATAAAACACATATGAGGAAGAACAAAAAGAAAATATCAGGCAACATGAAAAACCAGAACAGAACAACCCACCAACAGATCATGAGTGAGTTACTGTAGAGAATTCCACCTGTAAGGAAATAATGGAAATGACAGAAGGAATTTTAAAGTACAGATGGCAAAAGCAATAAAGGGAATTGACAAGAAAATGGAAAATAGTCAAAAGGAAATCCAAAACAGAATCAAATAAGGAAAGAAAGATATGAAGAGTTTAGAAGGATACACAGGAGCTTAAGCAAATGAATAAGTCAAGAGGGAAAAAAGCACCACCATCAAAGTAAATACAGGAGCTTAAGTAAATGAATACGTCAAGAGGGAAAGTTAAGATGTAGTAGAAAAGTGTCAATAACAGATCAGACCATGGAGAAAAAATAATATCAGAGCTATAGTATACGGCTTATTAGTTAGCCTAGATATTTAAAGAGGCAGAAATGAAGACAGAATCAGTAGACTGATCACTTAGAAACTTATGGGACTTCATGAAGCACTCAAACATATGAATTATTTGTATCCCTGAAGGTGAAGAAGTACAACCCAAAGGAATGGAAACCCCACTGGAGGATATCATAAGTGAATATTTGTCAAACATCACCAAAAAATTCCAACACAATCCTTTTAGAGGGATATTGAACCTTGGTAATTTCAACACAAACAGAGCATCTCCAGGACACATTATAATGAATCTGTACACTTTCATGACAACAGAGAAAATTCTGCAAGCAGGCAGAGGAAGTGCCAATTTTCCTACAGGGGCAGATGCATTACAGGGACAGTGAAATTCTCAGCTGAAAATTTTCATGCCAGAAAAAGAGTGGTTATCTAATTTTAAGCTTCTTAAACAAAAGCATCTCCAACCAAGAATTCTGTACCCTGATAAACTAAGCTTCAAAATTGATGGAGAAATCAAATCTTTCACTCACATGCCAAAACAAGATGAGCTCTACAGTAAATACTCCAACCTATTATCTACACTAACCATCACAGTGGACCACCATAAAAGTAAACACATACAAACTGAAGGACAAAATATAGCTTTCACAATGGCACAAAGGATAAAACTAAGCAAAGGACTTATACAAAATAAGATGAATAGAACTCCACAACACATACCAAGTGTCTTAATAACTATAAATGACTTCAATTTTCTACTAAAAAGGCACAGGATGGCTGATTTGATAAAAAAAAAAAAAAAACAAATAACATTCTCATGCTGCCTGTAGGAAACACATCTCACCTCAAAGGACAAAGTAAGACTCAGGCTTGAGAAATCAAAAACAATATTTTAGGCAAATAGAAATCAGAAGAAAGGGAAGACTGCAATATAGAAGTGGATTTAAAGCAACTAAATTCAAAAAACGCAAATATTGGCACTGCATATTGGTCAAAAATATGACACAATAAGAACACATTTCAATTCTAAATATGTGTGCTCTCAACTTAAATGCTTCCAGATTTATGAAACAGGCCTTAGTTAATCTAAGTGATATGATATCCTATAACAACAAAATTGTAGGGGACTTTAACACTCCTCATAGAGAGGTGGACACATTTTCTAAGCAGAAACTAAATAAAGATGCAAGAGACTTAAGTGTGACCCTAGAACAATAGTGCTTAATAGACATATACAGAACACACCATACCAAAGCTAAGGAATACACATTATTCTCATCAGTCCGTGGAAAATACTCCAAAACATAGCGTATCCTAGGCCACAAATCAAACATAACAAAATTAAAAGAATTGAAATTATATCTTTTTTTTAACATAAGGCAATAAATGTGGAACTCAACTCCAATAAAAAAAAATTATCTTCACACAGAGACGTGGATGCTAAACAACCTTGTGCTGAATGACAGTTGGATCAAAGAGGAGATAAAGGAGGAAACTATTAAATTTCTCAAACTAAACAACAATGAAACTGTAAGTTATCAAAAACTGTGGGATACTACAAAAGTAGTACTAACAGGGAAATTTACCATATTAGATGCCTTCATACAAAAAACAGAAATAGAGCCCATCAGGAACGCAATGAATAATCTTAAGTAAATGGAAAAGGAAAAGAAATCCAACCCAAAACCTAGCAGAAGAAGAGAAATAACCAAAATCTAATCAGAATAAATGAAAATGAAAATGAAAAATCATTCAGAAAATTAATCTAAAAATTAGTTCCTTGAAAAGATAAATGAAAATGATAAACCTTTGACCCATATTAACTCTGAACAGCAAAGTAAAATCTCTAATAACCTTAATCATGAAAAAGGGAAAATCACAACAGATACCACATAGATACAAGATGTTATCTATGACTAAAACAAAAAATTCCATGTTCTAAAAATAGACAATGTGGAAAAAATAGATCAATACCTATAGTCATACCATCTCCATAGACTTAAGCAAGAAGTAGATCTCTTGAACAGACCAACGTCAAGCACTAAAATTGAAGAAACAATAAAAATGTTTCCAACAGAAAAAGCCCTGGACTAAAATTGGGTTATAGCTTTCCTATAGGGAAAGTACATTGGATACTTTTTCTTCCATTCTTGAGATATTTTGCTAAGAAGAATATTTTCCAGCTCCATCCATGTAAACATGAAGGAGGTAAAGTCTCCAACTTTCTTAATGGCTGCATAGTATTCCATGGTGTACATATAC
>NW_003852706.1:388009-392283 GCF_000181295.1 Otolemur garnettii
AGGAGGGAGAGGGTGGGTGGAGGGAGAGTGATTGGTGGGATCATGTCTATGGTTCATCCTATAAGGGTACATGTGAATCTCTCTAAATGTAGAATATAAATATCTTAACACAATAATTAAGAAAAAGACATGAAGGCTATGTTAACCAGTTGGATGAAAGTATTTCAAATCGTATATAGAAGCAGTATACTGTACCCCATGATGATATTAATGTTCACTGCTATGATTTTAATTTTTAAAAAAAAGCCTGGGTCTAGATAGCTTCATACAACAATTCTTTAAAATGTTCAAAGAGCATGTAAATATATTGCAGAACCTATTGCAAAACATCGAGAAGATAGGCACTTTCCCCAACATATTCTACAAAGCAAACATAACCCTGATACCAAAACCAGGAAAAGACCTAACTAAAAAAAAGAAATGTGGACTAATTTCTCTAATGTATATTGATGCAAAAATACTCAATCTTAGAAAATAGATTATAGCTATGCATTAAAACTATATACATCTTGATCAAATAGGCTTCTTCCCAGGGATGCAATTTGGTTTAACATACACAAAATCATACATGTAATTCACATATCAATAGAAGCAAAAAACAAAGACCACATAGTCCTCAAAACAGATGCAGGAAACGCATTTGATAAAATTCAGTATCTTTTGCTAATAAGAACTCTTAAGAAAATAGGAATAGGTGGCATATTTCTTAAATTGATTGAATCCATCTATGAGAAACCCAAAGCAAAGATCATACTGAATGCAGTACAACAGAAAACTTCTCTGCTTAGAACTGGAACTAGACAAGGATGTCCTCCCTTGCCAGTGTGATTCAACTATTCAACATAGAACTGGAAATTCTATCCAAAGCAGTAAAGTAAGAGAAAAATATCAAAAGCATTCACATGGGGGCAGAGGAGATCAAACTATTGCTCTTTTCTGATAATATGATCTTATACTTAGAAAACTCCAGAACCTAAAACTGAAAGACTCCTGGGAGTGATCAAGAAATACAGCAACATCTCAGAGTACAAAATCAATATCCACAAATAACTAGCCTTTATATACAGCAATAACATAAAGTTGAGAAACTGCTCATAGACACAATTCACAGCAGATTCAAAGAAAATGAAATACCTAGGAATAAACCTAAGAAAAGAGGTTAAAGATATCTACAAAGAGAATTTTAAACCCCTAAAAAAACAAATAACAGAAGACATTAACAAATGGAAGAGCATACCATGCTCTTGGCGGTGAAGAATCAACATTGTTAAAATGTCTGTCTTATCCAAAACAATCCACAGATTCATTATAATTCCCATTAAAATGCCAACATTAGGCTTTGAAGTACTGGAAAAAACAGTTCTTCAATTTTATGAAACCAGAAAAAAAAAACTGTACAGACAAGGCAATTCTTAGTAATAAAAACAAAACCAGAGGCATCACTGTACCACACTTCAGGTCATACTGTAAGTTCACATTGATCAATACAGCATGGTATTGGCACAAAAATAGAGACATAGACATCTGGAACAGAAGATAAAACCAAGAGATTAAACCAGTCTCTTATCGTCTAAATGCCCACCCACCCAGGAATAGATTAATAAACTGTGGTATATGTATGCCATGGAATACTATTCAGCTATTAAAACCATGGAGACATTACATCTTTTGTATCAACATGTATCAAGTTGGAACACATTCTTCTTAGTAAAGTATCATAAGAATGAAGAAGCAAAAAGCTGAAGTTCTCAATTCTAATATGAAACAGTAGATGATATTACACTCCCACATAAGAGAATAAATCAATTCATAGTGGGGGGTGGGGGAGCAAGGGCACAAGGAGAGAAGAGACGAGATGGGAGTACTCTCACTTAATGGCACAACTTTAGGGTTTATGACACATCTTGGGGGCAGGACACAATTACAAAAGGGACTTCACCTAACAAATGCAAACATTGTATTTTGCAAACCTAATGCTTTATATCCTCCATAAAAAAAAGTCATATCTAAAAAGAAAGAAAGAAAATTCAAAGTTGATTGGAAAAACTATTTTCACATTTAGCTAAAAGCCTGGGTTGTGGGGGGAAGAAGACAAAGAAATTAGAGGGAGACTTTCTAATCAAATTCACAGGAACACATTATTTTGTAAAAATCTTGTGGGTCTGCTTAAAACTTATGCTCCACACTGAATTAATGGCACCATTAAAAAAGATAAGTTGCTAAGTGTTATCTTGACAAGACTACTCATTTTTTACTTTGAATTTATTCTCAGAAACAGTAAGTTCCTGGATTATAGGGATAATTGTGCACAGTGTTCAACATGCTCTGTGTTTAGTGTCAACTCTGAACAAATAAACACTTAATGCCTTTTGCTTAGGTGAAGGTGATGGTCATAGTCAGCAGACTCAAGTCCAATGCTCTGAAAAGTTGAGAGCCTAGTTGCATCTGATATTTTGGAAGCTCTGATAATAAATTTTCCCAATAAATTTGTTCTCTTTGCATGCAGGGCTAATGGTGAAGCCACAAAGAAAACTAATCTGTCTAGACTCTTTCTCACAATTTACATACTTCTTTCATTTCTGATATCTAGAAATGAAATACTAGGATTAATCTTTTGTATTTTTCTATCCAAATAATTATTTGTTTTGGATGATAAAAATGATATATATGCATATATGTAAGGTACATAATTTTAGGTAGTATGTAAAATTTCATAGAGATCAATAAATATTATTTAATTAGAAAAAGAAACTATTCTCTTATTGACATATGATCTTTGACAAACCAAATAAAACCATACACTAGAGAACAGAATCGCTATTAAATAAGTTCTGCTGGGCCAGAGGCAGTGGCTGATGCCTGTAATCCTAGCACTAAGGGACGCTGAGGTGGATGGATTGCCTGAGCTCACAAGTTTGAGACCAACCTGAGCCAGAGAGAAACCCTCTTTCTAAATATAACCAGGAGTTGTGATAGGTGAGTGTAGTTCCAGCTACTTGGGAGGCAGAAGCAAGAGAATTGCTTAAACTCCAAAGTTTGAGGTTGCTGTAAGCTGTTAACACCATGGTACTCAACTGAGGGTGACAAAGTGAGACTCTGTCCCCTCCACAAAAAAAAAAAAAAAAGCACTAGGTAAGGTAAAAGAAGAAAGTATTTCAAATTGTATATAGAAACAGCACACTGTACCCCATGATAGCATTAATGTACACAGGTATGAAAAAAAAAAAAAAAAAAGTTGTGCTGGTAGAACTGGATAACCACATGTAAAAGACTGAAATGGGACCTGCACCTTTCACCACTTAAAATATTGTTGCAAGGTGAATAAGAGATTTAAATTTATGACACAAAATAACTAAAATCCTAGAAGAAAGTGTGGGAAAAACTCTTGAGGATTTAATCCTGGGAAAAGATTTTATGAAGAAAACTTCAATGGCAATTGCAACAACAAAAATAAACAAATGTGACTTAATTAAGGTGAAAAGTTTCTGCACAGCTAAGAAAAGAACGATTAATGCAAATAGACAAACTTCAGAATAAAAAAAAACCCTATTTTCATATTACAAATCTGACAAAAGGTTGATAACTAGAATCTACAGAGAACTCAAATTAATCAACAACTACAAGAAAGAGCAAATAATTCCATCTATCACTGGGCAAGAGGCATGAACAGAACCCTTTCTGAGGAAGACACACAAATGAATAACAAACCATCCTGAGATATCACCTAACTCCAGTGAGAATAGACCACATCACAAATTTTCAAAGCTGCAGATGCTGGCCAGGATGTGAAGAGAAAGTGACACTGCCCGACTGGCGGGCGATGTCGGGGAGTTCCTGATCGGCGTATGAGAGGGAGAGGGAAAGGGAAAGGGTGAACACAATCACACAACCACTCATACAGTATAAGGAGAAGGCTGAGCCGAAGCTGTTTATTTGGGATCGATACAATCTTATATATGGTTAGTACAGGGGGAGTGGTTATGCTGTTCTGACGGGAGGGGCCCTGCACTGTGCTCTGTGTTTCTGTCTCAGTCTTATACAATGTAGCTAGTTCTATCCTGTTTACTTACCAGCACTGGTCTCTTTATTCAGCCTTTTCACGTGGGGGTTGAATTAGACTAGCACTTCCTCTTACGATGTAGTTTAATATTTCTGTTAACCCTTACATCTCCTCCCTTTTTATTTTTTAAAGATAAGAGAGTCTCTGTCTTAGGTCAGAGACCTGGGGACAAGTTGCCCGTCATTGGCTACCTCCCCTTACCTGCTCTGGGGAG
>NW_003852706.1:392700-394651 GCF_000181295.1 Otolemur garnettii
GAAAGGAGGAAGGCAGGAGACTCCCTGGAGGTTCCAGAGGAGATCTACCTGCTCTTGTAATAAAAAGGTTTGTTGATTTAAGTTTAGTATGGCTAATCGGAGATGTGCGTTGATTTGTTGTTGTGTATCTAAGGCCTGAGCTGTTAAAGCACTAAGGTTATTGAGAGTATGGGCAGTTTGAACCAACGTGGAAATGGCGATCCCAGCGGCCAAGGCAGAAGCTACTAGGGCTGCAATGATGGCGACAGCTGCTGCAACAATACCAAAGTCTCTTTTCTGTCGGGACAAACTTATCGGAAAGTTAGAAGTTCTGTTGACAGGCATAGGAAGATATGTTGGGATTCGGACTATGAGCATCGAGTCAGAGTGTGGGTGCCAGCAGTTGGACAAAAGACAAGTAACGTTGGGGGAGTCACAGGGTACAGTGCAGTTGACTATAGAAGATACGTTAAAAGATACAATGAAGAAGGGTGATAATACAAAGGGCTGAGAGTGAAAGGGGAAACTCGAATGGGTTCCGTTATAGGTAACGTTGGGTTGTCCAATCCGGACGCCAGATTTGGGGTGTGGATGGGAGCCTCCTGGTAGTATCCACTAGTAACGTGACATTCTTTAAATTGCCTTTTCTAGTTGAAAGGGGGATGGCATTAAGACAAGCATGGGGTCCACAAAGAAACATTCCTGCCAATGCGGCTGGCGTTCTCGGAGAACAAGGATTACATTGGTAAAATGGTGTCTGAAGGCTATTAGGGCTCAGGGGTTGGGGGCCATACCACCAACGACTGAGGTTAGATGGTGTAGGTGGTAGATAAACTGGGTTAAAGGTGTAACAGTCTCACCACATCCATTGTTTGTCGGGGGTAGAATACTCTGAATGAGATTTCTCGCAACGGGGACAGGGGACGGGAGCCTCAGAGAAAAAGAGATCATAGGTATCGGGTTCTGAGGCATTCATCAGGAGGTCAGTAGTGGAGATGGGCAACAAGATCTCCATCACATATGTGGGAAAGGGTTCACTGCGGTTTTTCTGTAGATCAGAAATGCTACTGTTATGGAAAAGTAAGCAAGGAAATTTATTAGAGTCAGTAAGAGAGGAAGAATTGTCATTAGAAATATTATAGTGAGTAAAGCATAGCGTGTCCTTCAAAGGGAATGAGGAGGCATTATGTGGAATAAAAGGTGATGGCTTAACATGTGGTTGTCTGGTGGATGCATTGGAAGAGACAAAGGTAGGAAATTGGGGACTATCCCATCTCACCATCAGGAATACTGGCGGAGTCCTCACTATTCCCCAGTTTATCTCTGTTTGTGCTGGCCTCCACAGGTGGATTGACAGGACGAACGCAGCGAACAGGTACCCAAACGGGAGCATCTTCACCTGTTGGCAGAACACAAACAGAGCCTCTGACCTGAGCTATTAGTCGGTCAGGGCTTCTCCATTGGGTTGTTAGAAGATCCCTCCATTTTATAAGTGCTGGAGGTTGAGCTATCGACTGCCAATGACGGTCGGCAGCGCAGAGACCTTTGTTGTCTTGATTTAAAAAATTTAAAATATATAAGGCAAGAGAGTTATATTGTTGAGGACTCTTGCATAGGGGGTATTCCCCTCTTTTTATTTTTTCAAGAGAAGTTTTGTAAGTATGATGAGCTCTTTCAACTATGCCTTGTCCTTGAGGATTGTAAGGAATTCCTGTTGTATGGGAGATACTGAAAGTTTCACAGAATTCTTTAAAGGCACGTGAAGTGTAAGCAGGTCCATTATCAGTTTTGAGGGCATTGGGTGCTCCCATGTAGGCAAACGCTTGCATGAGATGACTTTTTACATCTGAGAATTTTTCTCCTCTATGTAAAGAGGCATATATTAGGTTGGAATAGGTATCAATGGATAAATGAACATATTTATTGGCACCATAGGAGGGGACATGAGTGACATCAGTTTGCCAAACCTCAT
>NW_003852706.1:395713-401330 GCF_000181295.1 Otolemur garnettii
TTTAAGGTAGGTCTTATCCAAGCAATGTCTCCTAGAAGCTTTTGGAAATCATGGAGGTTTTTTAAGTGTGATGTTTGTTCCTTTTAGGGATGTTATAGTTTTTTTTCTCTTAATTGATATCCTAAATACTGATAAGGCTCTGTGACTTGGACCTTCTCAGGAGCTATTTGCAGTTTTGCTCCTTTTAGCAATACTTGGAGCTGGTCATAGCATTTTAAAAGTTCCTCCTTATTGTCTGCAGCTAGTAGGATATCATCCATATAATGGATTACCATTACCCTGTTGCCTCTTTCTGAGAGGCTTTCCCTAAGCAGTTGTATGGCAATATGGACATATGACTGGCACATGGTTGGACTGTTGGCCATGCCTTGAGGCAAGTACTTCCACTGGTACCTCTGGTTTGGTGCTGCATGGTTAATGGCCGACACTGAAAATGCAAACTTTTCCCTGTCCTTAGGATGTAACGGTATGGTAAAGAAGCAATCCTTTAAATCTATAATCAATATGTGCCATGAAGAAGGAATTGCTGCTGGACTAGGAAGTCCTGGTTGCAACGCTCCCATAGTTACCATACAGTTGTTAACCGCTCTGAGGTCCTGCAAGAGCCTCCATTTTCCTGACTTCTTTTTTATAACAAAAATGGGAGTATTCCATGGTGATGTGGTAGGCTCTAGGTGTCCTAATTCTAATTGTTCCTGCACTAATTGTTGAGCTGCCTGTAGTTTTTCTTGGGTGAGGGGCCACTGAGGTAACCAGACAGGCGTGGTTTCTTTCCACGTTATTTTTTGAGGGGGAATTGCCCCTTCTTCAGTGGCCCCGAGCAAAAAGGCTGCTCGTTAGTGAGTACCAGGTTCTTTTGGCTAAGTACATCTCTTCCCCATAAATTTAAGGGAAGATATTCCATCACATACGGTTGGAATTCTCCAGTGGCACCTTTCTCATCCTCCCAGTGCAATACTGTTGCCGACCTGAAAAGTTGTGACAAGCCTCCAACTCCCATAATTGAGGTAGCTGGTCTATCTACAGGCCATTTTTGTGGCCATGAGCCCATAGATATCACAGACACATCTGCCCCAGTGTCTAAAATGCCTTGCATGTACTTTCCTTGAACTTTTAGTCGTTTCATAGGTCTATCTGTTAACGATGCAACCATGAAGGCAGCAGTTCCTGTAGAACCAAACCCCCCTTCCCTTTGTGGTTGCAACATGGGGTTGTTGGTCTTAAACATGGGAAGTAGCACCAACTGTGCAAGGCGTGTTCCTTCTGGGATTACTGTAATACCCCGGGGCTGTGTGCTAAGATTTGTATTTCCCCTTTATAGTCTGCATCTATGACGCCTGGGACCACAAATAATCCTTTTAAGGCTGTGCTGCTTCTTCCTAACAGGAGTGCTACACATGTACATGGGAGTGGTCCATATACTCCTGTGCCAATTGGCTGCACTCCCATGTCTGGGGTTAGAATTACTCTTTGTCTGGAGGAAAGGTCCAAGCTGGCGCTGTTTGGGGTGGCTCGGACAAGCTGCTCAATAGATAGCTTGTTCCCTGAGGGTGCCACTGTGGGTTCAGGGATGTCTGGAGTGCCCCGAAAGCTTGTCTGGTTTGTGACGGGCCCCGGGGCTGGGCCCTCTTCCCGTTTCCCAACTGGGTTGAGGTCAGTGACTTTCCATCTATATCTGAACTTGATCTGCATTCTCTAGCCCAATGGGGTCCTTTTCTGTATCTTGGACAGATGGCTGGAGGTTTCTGTCCCGGGCCTCTTCCCTTACATTCCCTTTTAAAATGTCCTGACTTGCCATAGTTATAGCAGTTCCCTTTACCTTGTAGCGCACCAGCTATGGCTAGCCCTATTTGCTGCGCTTCTGTTACATCTCTGCAAGGCCTCAGGTAGTCAGTGATTTCTCTATGCTTATGTGGTCTGAGGATATCCTGGCAGGCCTTGTTAGCGTTTTCAAAGGCTAACTGCTTTATAATGGGCAAGGCCTCTTCATGACCTCCAAACAACTTATTAGCTGTCTGAAATAGCCTGTCCACGCACTGTGCAAATGGTTTGTTTCCTCCCTGCATCACTTTAGACAGCGTTCCTCCTACTTCCTTGTTTGGAATGCGCCCCCAGGCTGCTAGAGCCGCAGTGGCGATCTGAGCATATGTCCCTGCTGCATATCCTACTTGGGCCTGGAGGGTCTCATACTGTCCTCGACCCGAGAGCATATCCAGGTCTATGTGAGGCTGGCCTGACCACACATTCATGGCCACAGTCTGCCTACATGCATCCTCATAGTCAGCTCTCCACAAGAGATAGTCTCCTCCTGAAAGCCCTGCCCTAATCAATTGTTTCCAATCCCAAGGGGTTAAATTTTGATATCTGTATCCCTCTAGGATAGATCTCACTAAGGCCGACTGTGGACCATACATGGACACAGCCTCCTTCAACTGTTTTAATTCTTTTATGGGTATAGACTGATGATACCTTTGCTGATTCTGCTCAATCATGGGGGCTATAAATTTCACTCCCCCTGAGACTTCTGCTGACTTGGTATGATCCTCATACGGATCTGTCCATAGGGCCATGTTCCCCTGATTTGTACTTGGGGGGTCCGGGGTTCTCCTAATGGTAAGAATGGGTTGTTCGTGTACTGTGGGAGAGGGGGTTTCACCCACCTGGACAATTTTAATTGTAACCTTTCTATTTGTTCTCGAATCTGCTCTTCCGTCTCCTCCTCCTCTCCTGCTGTTTCCCGCAGCTGCGACAGGTCCGGATACAGACCCGGGCCTCCCTCTGGCTTTTCTTGTGTAGTCTCCCCACCTTCGACTCCCTTAGGGAGTTCCTCCTCCTTACTCTCTGCCTGGACCTTTTCTAGGTCCTGTCTTAGTTGTTCTAACTCCTGGCGAGCTACTTGAGTGGGACCCAGAAGGGCATCTCTAATTGCTCTCCACAGGGAGAACGCCCAAGTGGGAAAGTCTTTTGGTCCCTTTTTCTTCAAGTGCTCTGTGAGATCATGTCTGACTTGTTCCCAATCCCTGGGGTTCAAAGCCCCTCCGAAGGCAAACCACGGACTGCTCTCCTGCACTAAGCTTATAAATTCCTGTAAGGTGGAATTATGGACTTTTATTCCATGCTGCTTCAGCAGCGCCTTAAGGCTGACTGTTAGTTTCCCTTGTTGTCCACCCATTTCGTCGGGCACTGGGGTTGCTAGACGTCTCTCTAGGACTATGTATGGGGGGTAGTGCACTTACCCGATTGCGGACTTATGCGCGATGCCTCCGCAGTCCGAAGACTGTCTCGCTCCCGGTTCCCGCAGCTACGCCGATCTCGGTGGAACCTACACTTGACACTGCCCGACCGGCGGGCGATGTCGGGGAGTTCGTGATCGGCGTATGAGAGGGAGAGGGAAAGGAAAAGGGTGAACACAATCACACAACCACTCACACAGTATAGGGAGAAGGCTGAGCCGAAGCTGTTTATTTGGGATGATACAATCTTATATATGGTTAGTACAGGGGGAGTGGTTATGCTGTTCTGACGGGAGGGGCCCTGCGCTGTGCTCTGCGTTTCTGTCTCAGTCTTATACAATGTAGCTAGTTCTATCCTGTTTACTTACCAGCACTGGTCTCTTTATTCGGCCTTTTCACGTGGGAGTTGAATTAGACTAGCACTTCCTCTTACGATGTAGTTTAATATTTCTGTTAACCCTTACAAGAAAGGAGCACTTTTACACTGCTAGTGCAACTGAAAACTAATACAGCCTCTTTGGAAAGAAGTATGAAGAATCCTCAAAGAACTCAAGTTAGACCTTCCATTTGATCCTGCAATCCTCTTTACTAGGCATCTCTACCCAAAAGAAAAAAGATATCATTTTATTATAAGGACATTTGCACTAGATTGTTTATTGCAGCTCAATTTACAGTCACTGAGATGTGGAAACAATCTAAATGCCCATCAACCTAGGAGTGGATTAACAAATTGTGACATATGTATACCATGGAATACCATTCAGCTATAAAAAAGGTGGAATATTTCCATCTTTTGTATTAACCTGGATGGATTTGAAACACATTCTTCTTAGTAAAGTATCACAAGAATGAAAAGGCAACTATCCCATGTACTCAATCATAATATCAATCCAGTAGATGATATAATATACCCCTACAGGAGAGAAAAACTCAATTCAGGTTGCAGGGAAATGAACAAGGGAGGGGGAAAGGGTTGGAGAGAGAAGGGAAGGATATTTGTTTGCTCCCACCTAATGGGTGCAATTTAAGCATATATAACATTTTTTGCATGTGGGACACAGCTACAAGAGGGACACTACCTAGCAAATGCAAACATTGTTACCTATTTGTTGGTACCTTCATATTAATCTGAAATAAAAAGATAAAATCTTTATTTACTTGGTATGCTTGTGTATAATTCAGCTTCCTGACCCCACTCCAGACATAAAAAATCAAAATCTCTGGAGCTGTGCCCAGAAGCTTCTGCATTAACAAGTATAAATGATAATTCTTTTGAGCTGCTATTTGAAAACTAGTATGTGCTGATAAAATTCAAATTAATGCTGATAGTAGGATATCTCTCTGGCAACTATTTTCCATTACCAATATACAAATGGTGCTTTAGATAAAGCACCAAAGCTCATTTTTATAATAGTACACCAATTATTTCATTTCATTTAATTGAAATTAAAATCCAATTAGGGTAATTATTTGTCTAAATTTATGAGCAATGATATTCAGAAAAGAATCTTTTTGATTTGGCTCCAAATTCAACCCTGTTTCTATCACAATGATAAAAAATAAGTGAGAATGATTTTCAAAAATACTAAGTGTTTGAGTAAGGAAAAATAGTTATAAAAGGGGAAAATAACATAGATGATCAGCTTTACTGATTTTATTCAAAATTACTTTTCAATGTGCACATTGTAAATAAGAATTCATATGCTCTGAGATTTTGAGACTTCTCTAGGCATAGCTTAGGTGCTGTAGTGTAAATTAAAATAGCTTTGAAGTCTTAAATTCAGATATGTTTGATGGGAATAATTCACAGATACAAATGTTTTTAAGTGACTTTCTTTTTTTTTTTTTGAACTTGGCATCCATATATATTCCTTAAACCATACTTAATTTCCAAATAAAGACAATAGCAAGGTAATGGTGCTATCTATTATGACTATCTTGTATATGACTGGAAATACTAATCCCTTTCCCAGGATTTTTTTTTAATTTTAAATTTGTGTTTTTATTAGATCATAATTGTTTACATTAATTCTCACATAGGATACAGTGTATTGCTTCTATATGCAGTTTGGAAAACTCTCATCCAAGAGGCTAACATAGCCATCATGTCTTTCTCATAATTGTTATGTTAAGACATTTATATTCAACCTTTAGACAAATTCACATGTACCCAAATAGGATAAATTATAGGTGTGATCCCCACAATATCATTCTCTTCACCCATCCTCCTCCTTCCCAACCCTCCTCCCCTTTCCCCATAGTCTAGGACTCAATTTGGATTGCAGCATTCCTAAGATAACTAACAATAAGTTTCATAATAGTGTTGAGTACATTGGATACTTTTTCTTCCATTCTTTTATTTTTTTTTTATTGAATGGTAACTG
>NW_003852706.1:418340-445349 GCF_000181295.1 Otolemur garnettii
TAGCTGAAAATACCAACAAATGGAAAAACATACCCTGCTCATGGCTGGGAAAAATTAATATTGTTAAAATGTCTATACTACCTAAAGCAATATATATTTTCAATGCAATCCCTATTAAAGTTCCATTGTCATACTTTAAAGATCTCGAAAAAATAATACTGCATTTCACATGGAATCAGAAAAAACCTCGAATAGCCAAGACAATACTCAGAAACAAAAACAAAGCAGGGGGGATCACGCTACCAGACATCAGACTATATTATAAATCAATAGTGATCAAAAAAGCATGGTACTGGCACAAAAACAGAGAGGTAGATGTATGGAACAGAATAGAAAACCAAGAGCGTAACCCGGCTACTTACTGCTATATGATCTTTGAAAAGCCAATTAAAAACATTGAATGGGGAAAAGATTCCCTATTCAACAAATGGTGCTGGACGAATTGGCTTGCGACATGCAGAAAACTGAAACTGGACCCACACCTGTCACCACTAACTAAGATAGATTCTCACTGGATTAAAGACTGAAATTTATGACATGATACTATAAAAACATTAGAAGAAAGTGTGGGGAAAACTCTTGAAGAAATAGGCCTGGGTGAAAATTTTATGAGGAGGACCCCCGGGTAATTGAAGCAACATCAAAAATATACTACTGGGACCTCCTCAAATTAAAAAGCTTCTGCACAGCCAGGAACACAGTAAGAAAAGTAGGTAGACAACCCTCAGAATGGGAAAAGATATTTTCTGGTTATACTTCCGACAAAGGTCTTATAACCAGAATCCACAGAGAACTCAAGCGTAGTAGCAAGAAGAGAACAAGTGATCCCATCGCAGGGTGGGCAAAAGATTTAAAGAGAAATTTCTCTGAAGAAGACAGACACATGGCCTACAGACATATGAAAAAATGCTCACCATCCTTAATCATCAGAAAAATGCAAATCAAAACCACTCTGAGATATCATCTAACACCAGTTAGATTAGCCCATATCACCAAATCCCAAAATCACAGATGCTGGCAGGATTGTGGAGAAAAGGAAACACGACTTTCATTTTTTACAGAATATTTTCTACTTTTATACTATGGCAATTTATAGGATTTTCATTAAGGAACTTGTGAAAAAAATGACATCACCTTGTCATACAGACATTTTAATATCAACCAGACATTGGTATGAATCTTTTCTATAATTAAATACAGCAAATACAATTAGTTATTAGTAAAATATGGTAATCTGATTGTCAATTTTAACATATACAGTCTTGAAATTACCACATTACACGGTTAATTACCACTGAACTAGAAGAGATGTAACCAATGAGACACCAAGTCTGGCTTCATGTTCAATAGCAGCTAAAATTAGACACTTCATTGAAAATCATGCTTCATAATTTTGGCAAGATGGTGGACCAGAGTGTTTAGCCAAACACGCCTAGTACAACTGAGGAATGGAAGAAAGCCAGGATATTCCTGGCACAGTGTCCTTGCCCAGAGCTGTGGCTCATGGTGTGCAGTGAGGTAACGAGGTGGTGAGGGGCTGCGTACAGTATATGAACCAGAGCAGCAGAGTTCTAACACACTAGGCAAGATTTGTCAGCGGGAGCCATGGTCCCCTCTGCGGAGGTCTGAGAAGAGAGGGAGCCCTTTTGCAGTTTTTGGTTCTTGGGGAAAGCTGTGGTTGAGAGGAAACCCTGGAAGGGTAGACTTACCCGAACAGTGTAGAGCAGCCAGTTGTGAGTGTCAGAGTGGAGTTGCTACCTGTTTGACAGCAGCAGAGATAGCCATACTTGGCAGTTCTTGGCAGCCAGGGGGAGCCCTTGAATGATAATCTCAAGAAGGTTGTGAGGACAGGCCTGCTCCAAGGACACAGCCTTCGTAGTTACACCTGCTGGGATCAGACCTCCAATCGTGAAAGGCTCAGGGACTTTTGCACCCCACAGGAACTGTGTGGTCTGGGAGCATGGTGAGAAGTGCCTATGAAGGATTATGGAGAGCTGTGAGATTCTAGCCCAGTGGGGCCTGAATCCTTAGGAAATAATCAGGCGATCAATGCGGACAATTAAGCTGGTAAATAGGTCCATGCCTGAGAACTATAGAGAGGATACTAATGGTGTTGTCCATCCTCTAAACCAAGGGCAGCACCTGGTGTCCCAGAAATATATTGCAACACAAATGTATGCCCACTAAAGTAGGACCCTTCCTACTATGTATATGTGTATACATAATTATTTTTATCTATTTTTCTTTTCTAAGAAAAAACAATTAAGCTAGTAAATAGGTCCATGCTTGAGAACTATAGAGAGGTTACTAATGGTGTTGTCCATTCTCTAAACCAAGAGCAGCACCTGGTGTCCAAGAAATATATTGCAACACAAATATATTCCTACTAAAGTAGGATCCTTCCTACTATGTATGTGTGTATACATAATTGTTTTTTATCTATTTTTCTTTTTCATTTTTTCCTTGTTAGTATTTCTTTTTCTTTCTCCTTTTTTGTTGTCTTGTTTTTTAGTTGCTGAAGTTGCTTATTTTTGATTATTAGAGATTTTTGTTACTTTGTATTTATGTGTCTTGTTTCTTGCTAACTTCTTTGATTTGTTCTTTTCTTAACTTCCATTTTTACTTTTATCAAGAGCAAGGGATCCTGTATTTTTTGGAGGGTACAACGTGCTGATTTTATATACACTTTGGAATGTTTACATCAAACTGGTTAACATAACCTTCCCCTCACTTAATTATTGTGTTAGAACATTTATACTCTACATTTCAGATTTGACATGTATCCTTGCAATATGCACCATAGGTGTGTACCCACCATTTATTCTCCCTATATAAAACATCCCCTGTCCCCTCTTATCTCTCTCGTTTTCCCTCCTTCATCCTGGGCTATCGTTGTGTTTTATCTTTTATCTGAAAGTGATTATAAATTGGTTTCATAATGGTACTGAGTACATTGGATACATTTTCTTACATTCTTGACATACGTCACTAAAAATAATATGTTCCAGCTCCATCCATGTAAACATAAAAGAGGTAAAGGCTGCATAATATTCCATGGTATACATATACACAATTCCTTAATCTATTCATGGGTTGATGGGCACTTGTGCTTCTTCCATGACTAGTCAATTATGAATTGAGCTGCAATAACCAATCTGGTGTAAATATCTGTTGTAAAGTGATTTTTGGTCTTTTGGTTATACACCTAGTAGAGGAATTGCCAGATTGAACAACAGGTCTATTTTTACATCTTTAAGTGTTCTTCAAACTTCTTTAGAAAAGGAAAATATTGGCTTGCATTCACACCAGCAGTGAAGAAGTGTTTGCTTTTGTCCACATCCATGTCAACATCTGTAGTTTTGGGATTTTTGTTATGTAGGCTACACTTACTGGAGTTAGATGATATCTCAAAGTGGTTTTGATTTGCATTTCTCTGATGAGCATTTTTTCATGTGCCTGTAGGCCATGTGCCTTTCTTCTTCAGAGAAGCTTCTGATCAAGTCTCTTGCCCACAATGAAATTGGATCATTTGTTCTTTTCTTGCTAATATGTTTGATTTATCTATGGATTCTGGTTATCAAACATTTGTCAGAAACAACCTGCAAATATTTTCTCCCATTCTGAGGGCTGTCTGCTTGCTTTACTTAGTATTCTTGGCTATGAAGAAGCTTTTTAGTTTGAAAAGATCTCAGTAATGTATATTTGGTGTTGCTTCAATTGCCCAGGTGGTCCTCCTCATGAAGTTTTCTCCCAGGCCAATTTCTTCAAGAGTTTCCCCTGCACTCTCTAAAAGAATCTTTATAGTTTCATGTCTTAAGTTTAAATCTTTTATCCAATGAAACTTAATTTTTATTAATGGTGAAAGATGTGGTTCCAGATTCAGTCTTCTACAAGTCACCAGCCAGTTCTCCCAGCACCATTTGTTAAATAGGGAATCTTCCCCCCAATTTATGTTTTTGAGAGGCTTATCAAAGATCAATGATGATAAGTGTCTGAGTTTATTTCTTGATTCTCTATTCTGTTCCATATATCTACATGTCTAGTTTTGTGCCAGTACCATGCTGTTTGGCTCTCTCTATATTTCTAGTATAGTCTGAAGTTTGGTAGCATGATTCCTCCTGATTTGCTTTTGATTCTGAGTAATTTCTTGGCTATTTGAGGTTTTTTTCTGTTTCCATATAAACAGAAGTACTATTTTTTCCAGATCCTTAAAGTATGACACTGGTGCTTTAATAGAGATTGCATTAATTTTATATAGTGCTTTGGGTAATATTGACATTTTAACAATGTTGATTCTTCCCAGCCATGAGCATGGTATCTTTTTCCATTTGTTGACATCTTCAGCAATTTCTTGTCTCAGAGTTTCATAATTCTCTTTATAGAGATCTTTAACATCCTTTGTTAAGAAAATTTCCAAACATTTTATCTTCTTTTGCACTATTGTAAAAGGAATAGAGTCCTTGACTGTTTTTTCATCTTGTCTGTTATTGGTATATACAAATGCTACTGATTTGTGAGTATTGATTTTGTATCCTGAGATGCTACTGAATTCCTTGATCACTTTTAAGAGTTTTGTTTTGATTTCCTGGGGTTTTCCAGGCATAAAATCATATCATCTGTGAAGAGTGAGAGTGTGATCTGCTCTGATCCTATTTGGATACCCTTAATCACCTTCTCTTGCCTGATTGCAATAGCTAAGACTTTCATCATAATGTTAGAAAGCAGTGGAGACCATTGACATCCTTGCCTGGTTCCTGATCTGAGTGGAAAGTTTTTTTCAAATTTACTCCATTAAATATGATATTTGTTGTGGGTTTGCTGTAGATGGCCTCTGTCAGTTTAAGAAAAGTCCCTTCTATACTATTTTCTTAAGTGTTCTGATCATGAAAGGATGCTGGATATTATCAAAAGCTTCTTCTGAAGAATCATATGAATCATATTCTGAAGAGAATCATATGTTCTTTGTTTTTTATTTTGTTTATGTGATGTATTATATTTATAGATTTATGTATATTGAACATACCTTGAGACTACAGGATAAAACCAAGTACGTCATGGTGTATAATTTGTTTGATGTGTTGCTGGATTCTGTTTGTTAGGATCTTATTGAATATTTTTCCATTTATATTTATTACAGATATTGGTCTATAATTTTCTTTTCTTATAGGGTTTCTTCCTGGTTTGGGAATCAGGGTGACAGCTGCTTCATAGAATGTGTTGAGAAGTATTCCTTCTGTTTCTATGTTTTCAAAAAGGTTATGTAAAATGGGTAATAGTTCATCTTTAAAGGTTTGGTAAAATTCTGATGTGAAGCTATCTGGTCCCGGACTTTTTTTTTGGGGGGGGGGGTTCATGGAATTGATGCTATTTCAGTACCTGATATAGGTCTATTCAACATTTCCAATTCTTTCTGGCTAAGTCTAGGAAGGTGACATGCTTCAAAGTATTAGTCTATTCCCTTCAGATTTTTATATTTCTCAGAATAGAGGTTTTGTACTATTCGTTAAGGAGTTTTTGAATTTCTGAGTTGTCTGTTGTTATTTCGCCTTTGTCATTTCTGACTGATGATATTAGGGATTTTACTTTTCTGTTTTAGGTTAGGTTAGCCAAGAGTTTATCAATGTTGTTAATGTTTTCAAAAAAACAACTTTCTGATCCATTGATATTTTGAATAATTCTTTTGTTTTCAATTTCATTTAATTCTTCTCTAATTTTGGTTATTTCTTTTCTTCTGCTGGGTTTGGGGTTGAAATGTTCTTCCTTTTTCAGTTGCTTGAGATGGCCCAGTAAGCTGTTGACATCCTCTCTTTCCATTATCTTGCAGGTTTGAAACCCTATAAATTTCCCTCTTAGGACTGCTTTGGCAGTATCCCACAGGTTCCGATAATTTGTATCTTCATGATCATTTTCTTCCAAAAATTTGGCAATTTCCTTCTTAATATCATCTCTGACCCAGCTATCATTCAGTACAATAATATTTATTTTCCATGTCTTTGTATGAGTATGAAGATTCTTGTTTTGTGGAGTTCAAATTTTATTCTGTGATAGTCTGAGAAAATATAATAAATAATTTCTATTCTTTTAAATTTGCTGAGGTTAGACTTGTGATCTAAGATGTGATCAATTTTAGAAGATGTTCCATGGGCTCATGAGAAGAATGTGTATTCAGTTTTGTTAAGATGAAATGTTCTGTAGATGTCTGTTAAGTCCATCTTAACAGATGGACTGTTTGTTGTAGGGTCAAGTTTAAGTCCAAAATTTCCTTGTTGAGTTTCTTATTGGAGGATCTTTCCAATACTGCCAAAAGGGTATTAAAATCTCCCTAAAATCTACAAACTGAATGTGTATTCAGTTTTGTTAAGATGAAATGTTCTGTATATGTCTGTTAAATCCATCTTAACAGATGGACTGTTTGTTGTATGGTCAAGTTTAAGTCCAAAATTTTCTTGTTGAGTTTCTTATTGGAGGATCGTTCCAACACTGCCAAAGGGGTATTAAAATCTCCAACTATTATGGCACTCGAAGATGTCAAATTGTTCATGTCTGTTAGGGTCTCCCTTACAAATTGAGGAGTGTTCTGGTTGGGCACATAAATGTTAATAATTGAAATCTCCTCATGTTGAGTATTTTCCTTAACAAATATGAAGTGACCATATTTATCTTTCATTACCTTTGTTGGTTTAAGTCCTATTGTACCTGAAAATAAAATTGCAACCACTGTTTTTTTCTGATTTCCATTTGCCTTAATTATAGATATCCATCCCTTCACCCTGACTCTCTTTTTATCCTTTAAGGTAAGATGAAATTCTGGTATGAACCAGTTATCTTGTCTGAGTTTATGTATCTAGTCAGCCAACCTGTGCTTCTTTAGTGGACAAATTAAACCATTCATATCAATTGAGAGAATTAATACGCCTGGTAGTATTTTTGGTGTCAAGTTTTTTGAAAGTCCAGTGGACGTTTTTAATCCTTTTGCCACTATGAAAGTTGGGTTGTGACCAAAAATTTCTGAGTGAGTATACTTTGGTGGTAGAGCTTTTTCTTGGTCATTGTGGAGGATGGGTCTGAGGATATCCTGGAGAGCTGGTTTAGTTATGGCAAATTTCTTCAACATGTGTATGTCATTAAAGTATTTGATTTCTCTATCACAAGTGAAACTCAGTTTAGTTGGATACAGGATCCTGGGCTGAAAGTTGTTTTGATTTATGATATTGGAGCTCAACGAACATTCTCTTCTGACTTGAAAAGTTTCAGCACAGAGATCTGCAGTTATTCTAATATTATTCCCCTTGTAGGTTATGATTTTCTTACATCTGGGTGCTTGCTTAATTTTCTCCTTCATATTAACTTTGGCAAAGTTAATTACAATGTGTCTAGGAGATGCTTTATTTGGATTGAATCATGTTGGGGTTCTGAAACTGTCTGCTGTCTGAATTTCGGTATCTCTTGCCAAGCTTGGGAAGTTATCCTCAATTATATCTTGGAGTAGAGCATCAGTGCCTTTAGAAACATCCTCTTCTCCTTTAAGGCATCCTCTTTTCCTGTAAGGCAAATGTTTGCTCTTTTGGAGTGGTCTCAAAACTGTCTCAGAGAACGATCCCTTTTTGCTCTCCACTTCTCTTCCTCTTTGAGCATTTGGGAGCATTCAAGAGCTTTGTCTTCAAAGTCTGAGATCCTTTTTTTCTGCCTGCTACATTATGTTATTGAGGGATTCTACTGTATTTCTCAGATCTTTGAGGGCTGAAATTTCTTATGCCATTATGAGTTAATTTTTGGCGATTTTGTCTTTGAATTCATTGAATATTTGAGACAACTTTTGAATTACTCCTTGAATTTCTAATTCCAAGTTTACTTCCATTCTGTTAATCTTATTTGCCCTCCAAATTCTGAACTCAATTTCTGATATCACAGCCATTTGTTTATGAATGGGATCTTCTGTTGTGTCTCCTTTGTTGTTCCTTGGGGAAAATTATCTACCCCGATTATTCATGTTGCTAGAGTTTTTCCCCTGATTCCACCTCATGATTATTTTTCACCATTTGTCTAGAGAAGCTCGTAAGATGAAACTGAATTGAGGGTTCCTGGAGTTGTAATTAACCAGCCCTTTACCAAAGAACTGGGACTGGTGACTGTGGCTTTTCCCCTAGAGCTTTACACAGATCCTTTTCAGTACAGCAGTCTGAAAATTTGAGGACCTGCTTGGTGTTGGGGCTAGGTGGCTCTGTCTTGTATTTGGCTAGTCTCTGTCCAATCCAAGTGAATCAGTGGCTTTGGACTAAAATCTCAGTTTTGGAGACATACAAGCAACTAAAACACCCCTCCCACACACACACATACACAAAAGCAACAACTGGAAGAGGAGAATCAAAACTTCCCACTACAACACAACTAAGGTACAACCTTGGAGGGTTCTCAGGTGATTGGCTCAGGTCAAGAATTCCAAACCAATTGTCCTTGTCAGCATAAACACAGATCAGGTGGGAGTGTTCAAAAGGTTTCCAGCAACTAGACAGCAGAGGTCCACTATCAGCTCAAGTGTGACTTGTTCCAGTGCTCCATGTAGTCAGAAAGGTTTGACCAGCAAAAGAGTTAGTCCAGGGGAGCTGGTGCCTCCTTCCCCACCTTGCAATTCCATAACAACCAGTCATTGGAAACCATGCGGGGCTATGGCCCAGTTCCCTCCAATGTGCAGAAGCATGAGGGATGTGCACCTGCCAGAGTCAAAGGGGAGTCAATATCTCCTTTGCCAGGCCACCACACTTTGCACTAGCTGGTAGGGGGAGCTGAAGCCTGACTGCTTTTGGTGCACAATGGAAACTGGGGAGTGTTCCTCCTAAGCTTTTTCCTACCAGAAGTTGACAAAGCAGCAAAATTTTTTCTCCCGTAGAGTGTGTGCCTCTGCCCCAGCTGCATTGCTTGTCTGGTACCCTACAGGGGGAGGCCTGGATCCTTCTGGCAGTACCCAGAATTGAGGAGGTGTCTTTCTGAAATTTGACCCTGGAAGAATTACACTACTATCATTGATGCTGTGTGGAAAGTGCCTCTACACTGGTTCCTGCTCCTTGGCATGGCTTCCTGAGTCTTCCCTTGGGTTTCCAAGCCTCTGTCCACCACTGATTTGCACTTCTGCAGAGCTAGGACAGACACCCTCCCCTCTGTGCTTTCTGCACTGCTACTAGATTCACTGTTGCAGCACAGTTGCACTGCTGTGGCCCATGCAATGCCTGGTCCTAGCAAAGAACCACAGACATTCTGGTCTCTGCAGGGGTTTGGCTTGTAGACTGGCATGTGAATGGTGGACTAGGAGTTCAAAATGCCAGGGAAAATATTTGTCCAACTTTCATACCAGGCAAGAGGATGCTTGGCTCACAGCAGATTCTCTCTGGAAAAAACGTCCCAGCCTCCAGTGACTCTCTCCTATGGGGTGAGACAAGAGGCCTGTAGTTCACTGCTTTCTTGTAGAGATTTCACAGCAAGCCAGATGCTTAGGGGATAGGATGGACACTTATCCTCTTTGGGATGGATTTTGTACCTGAAATTTGCTTCTTTGGAGTTGCAGCTCACCTCAGCAGAGATGGAATGGTATTATCAATCTTCTATCTCATCTCAGTTACCAACCTTCAGCTTTACTGGGTCCTTTCAGGCCATTATCTCTCCCTTTGGATGGTAGCTTCTGCTGAAAACTGGCTCCAGTCAGCCATCTTCCCTCTTCTCTCCCCTGTATTTTTGGTTACAGTACTTTATCCTCATTTGTTCTTGCTCATTATTATGCTCTTCTACATTCTTTCTTTGGATAGAGACTCTTTTACCTTTCTCATCTCTCCCACACAAATCACTTCTGCAATGGCTAATATGTTCCCTGCCTTTTTTTTTTTTTTTTGTGGTTTTCTCTTAAACTCTTTCCATCTCTCTCCTTTATTTGAGACAACAGTATTTTTAATTTCCTTTATCTATACTTATATTATTATTACTTATTTTTTCTTTCTTTATCTATATTTATTTTATTATTACTTCTTTTTTTTTTCCTTTGCTGAGAGGTGAGGTGACACATGTGGTCTGGCAGGTAGGCCATAGTCCACTAGTCTTCCTCAAGGGGGTTAAGAGTTGTTTGTACCTTTGGCCCTAGGAAGAAATTTGTCAAGATCACTCTGCAGAATTTTTCTATTTCATTTTCATTCTTATTCAATTTTTCATTCTTGTTTTTTTTTTCTTTTGGTCTTTTTATTCTCTTCCTATATTTTGTAGAGGAAGAGTCTGACTCTACTCAGGCTGTTAAGGGGTGCCTGATTTTGAGGAACACATTTTTTCCATCACTCTCATCCTCCCTTCCTGACCTCTTTCTCTCTTGTTCTTCAAGTTTTTTCATTAAATCCCTTCCAGTTTTTTTTTCCTTTTCTGTTTTTTTACTCTTTCCTCTTTTTCTCTTGTTTATCCCAGCTCTCTCCTTAACTTTCCCCTCCTTTTGGTCTCATAACAAAGGCCTCTTCATCACCTACACTCTGAGACAAGGTAATTTGAAACAAAGGAGTAAATGAGGAGGACAAAGGAGCACAAGTTGGTGAACAAGAAGAAATCACACATGAGGATGAACCAACATAAGATTTCAGGCACCATAACAAACAAATAGAGAAACTCCTCCAAGGGACCATGAGGCAGCTTTTATAGAACACTACTCATAAAGAATTAAAATATTTGCAAGAAGGGAATTTAAAATATAAATTATTAAGACAATAAAGGGAATGGATTATAAAATAGAAATACAGAACCAAAAGTCAGAAGAAATATATGTGGAATATAGAAAGGATATGGTGGAGCTTAAAGAAATGAAGGTGAGAATAAAGGAATATAAACATGCGGTAGAATGCATCAAAAATAGATTAGAGATTAGACCATGGAAAAGATGAACATCAGAGTCAGAAGTTAAAGTGTTTGAATTAACTCAGGTAATTACAGAGGAGAAAAGAAGAAAGAGAAAGCAGAGCAGGCATTTAGAGGACTACAAGACTCTATGAAGCATTCAAACATATGAATAATAGGAATTCCTGAAGGGGAATAAGATTGTCCCAAAGGTATGGAAGCCCTACTAGAGACTATCATTAATGAAAACTTCCCAAGTTTTACTAAAGATCCTGACACGTGCCTCTCAGATGGATATCAAGCCCCAGGTCATCTCAGCTCCAAAAGAGCTTCTCTAAGGCACATTGTAATAAACCTGTGCAAAGTCAAGATGAAGGAGAAAATTTTGCAAGCAGCTAGGAGTAGTGCCAACTGATCTACAGCGGCAGAGCCATTAGGATGACAGCAGACTTTTCAACTGAAACTTTCCAAACCAGATGAACATGGTCATCTACTTTCAACATTCTTAAACAAAATAATTTTAAGCTTAGAATTCTGTATCCTGCTAAACTAAACTTCAAAACTGATGGATAAATAAAATCATTTTAGAATATACAAGCACTAAGGAAATTCACCACAAAACAAGCTCTACGGGAAATATTTAAACCTAATCTTAACACTGAACACCACAATGAACTACCACCAAAGTAAAAACCTACAATCCAATGGCCAAAACTTGGCTTTCACAATGGCACAATGTATAAAAGTAGACAGAAGACTTTTTCATAACAAGATGAATAAAACTCTACCACATTATTGATACTGTCTATAAACATCAATGGATTGAATTCCACACTCAAAAGGCACATGCTGGTAGATTGGATAAAAAATTAGAAGCCATCAATATGAAGTCTCCAGGAGACACACCTAGCCCTAAAAGAGAAATTAAGACTCAGGGTTATGGATGTAAAACAGTATTTCCAGAAAATGCAAATCAGAAGAAAAGAGGGGTTGCAATCTTATCAGTTACAAGTAGAATCAAAGCAACTATAGTTAAGAAAGACAAAGCTGGAAACTTTATATTGGTCAAAGGAAAAATACAATAAAACAACATCTCAATTTTAAATATTTATGCACCTTAATGCTAATATTTATGCACCAAATTTTAAATATTTATGCATTTAAATGTTCCCAGATATATGAAGTGGACTTTGAGGGGTCTGAGCAATATGGTATCCCATAACACCATAATTTCCAAGGACTTTAACAACCCTCTTATAGGATTTGACATATCCTCTAAACAGAAACTAAACAAGGATACAAAGGATTTAAGCATGACCCTAGAATGAATGAGATTAATAGATATATATGGAACACACCATTTCAAAACAAAATGATATACTTTTTTTCTCATTAGCCCATCGCACAAACTCCAAAATAGATCACATTTTAGGATACAAATCAAACATCAACAAAATTAAAAGAATATAATTTGTATCTTTTCAGAACACAAGGCTAAAAAAGTGGAAGTCAACCAACTGCAACTAAAACATCCATCTCCATGCAAAAGCATGGAAAATAAACAACTTTATGCTGAATGACATTTGGGTTCAGAAAGATAAAAGAGGAAATTATTAAATTCCTCAAACATAACAGCAATGAAAACACAAGTCCCCAAAAACCTGTGGGATAGCACAAAAGCAGTCCTGAGAGGAAAATTTATTGCGCTAGATGCCTACATTAAAAAAAAAAAAAAAAAGTGAGCACATCAACGTACTGGATTTGTAAGAAGAAGTAAGAATTTCCAAAATGTATGGAATTGTAAGAAGAAGTACAATCTAACCCTAAACCCAACAGAAGGAAATAAATAACCAAAATTAAATCAGAGAATAATGTAATTGAAAACAAAGAAAATTCAGAAAATTACCAAAACAGGAAGTTTTTTTGAAAAAATAAATAAAATAGATAAACCTTTAGCTAAACTAACAAGAAACAGAAAAGTAAAATCTCTAGTAACCTAAATTAGACATGATAAAGAGGAAATAACAACAGATGCCACAGAGATACAAGAGATTATTATCGCTGAATACTACAAGAAACTCTATGCCCAGAAATTTGACAATGTGGAGGAAATGGATCAATACTTGGAATCATACCCTCTCCGTAGTCTTAATCAAGAAGCAATAGATTTCCTGAACACACCAATTTCAAGCAATGAGATCAAACAAACAAACAAACAAACAAACAAATCTCCCAACCAAAAGAAAAAAAAATGCCCTGATCAGATGGCTTCACACCAGAATTCTATCAAATAATAAAAGAAGAGCTTACATAAACACTGCAGAAACTATTCCAAAAAATTGAGAAGGAAGGAAACTTCCCCAACAAGTTCTATGAAGCAAACTTCACACTATAACCAGGAAAAGGCCCAACCAAAATGGAGAACTTCAGACCAATTTTACTAATGAAAATAGATGCAAAATTCTGAATAAGATCCCAGCCAGTAGATGACACCTTCTTGTTTTAAAAGTCATACATCACAATCAAGTAGGTTTCATCATAGGGATGCAAAGCTGGTTTAACATACACAAGTCTATAAATGTAATTCAACTTATCAAGAGAAGCAAAAACATAGACCATATGATCCTCTGAATGGATGGAGAAAAAGTACTTCATAAAATTCAAATTCATTTTCTTTTTTTTCTTTTTTGAGACGGAGCCTCAAGCTATCCCCCTGGGTAGAGTGCCATGGCATCACGCTCACTGCAACCTCCAACTCCTGGGCTCAAGCGAGTATCCTGCCTCAGCCTCCCAAGTAGCTGGGACCACAGGCACCAGCCACAACGCCCGACCACCTTTTGGTTGCAGCCATCATTGTTGTTTGGCAGGCCCGGGCTGGGGATTCATTTTCTAATTAAAACTATGAAAAATAAAGGCATAAGTGGCATATTTCTTAAACTGATCAAAGCAATCTACTACAAACCTACAAGTAGTATTGTACTGAATGGAGTAAAACTGAAAGCTTTTCCACTCAGAACTGGAACTAGAAAAGATTATCTTCTATCACCACTACTATTCAACATAGTGATGGAAGTTCTAGCCAATATAATCAGGCAAAATAAAGTAATGAAGGGAATCCAAACTGGAGCAGAGGACGTTAATCTCTTCCTCTTTGCCAATGATATGATCTTATATTTGGATAACCCCAGACTCAACCACAAGACTCCTGGAATTGATCAAAAATATAGTAATGTCTCAGGATATAAAATTAATGTCCACAAATAAGTAGTTTTTGAATATGCCAATAATAACCTAGTTGAGAAGCTAACCAAAGATGCAATTTCCTTCACAGTAGCCTCAAAAAATGAAATACCTAGCTAAAAAGGTGAAGGATATCTATAAAGAAAATTACAAAACCCTACAAAAATAAATAGCAGAAGATAGTAACAAATGGAAGAACATACCATACTCATAGCTGAGAAGAATTAACATTGTTAAAATGTCTATACTTACCAAAGCAATATACAGATTCAATGTAATCCCCATTAAAATACCAACATCATATGTCCAAGATTTGAGAAAAATAATTTTTCATTTTGTATGGAACAAGAAAAAAAACCTGTATAGCTAAGGCAATTCTTAGTAATAGAAACAGTGCTGGGGCTTTGACTTACCAGACTTTAGGTTGTACTATAAGGCTATATTTATCAAAACAGCATGGTATTAGCACAAAAATAGATATACAGACATCTGGAACTGAATAGAAAACCAAGAGATGAAGCTAACATCTTATAACCACCTAATCTTTGATAAACCAAACAAGATCATACACTGGGGGAAAGAATCCCTATTCAATAAATCATGCTGGGAGAACTGTAAATCCACATGTAAAAGACTGAAACTGATTCCGTGCCTTTCTCCACTCACAAAAATTGATTCAAGATGGATAAAAGATGTAAATCTAAGGCATGAAACAGTAAAAATATTTAAAGAAAGTGTGGGGAAAACAGTTGAAGATATCGACCTGGGGAAAGACTTTATGAAGAAGAATCCAGTGGCAATTGCTGCAACAACAACAATAAACAAATGGGACTTAATTAAACTTAAAATCTTTTGTACAGCTAAGGAGACAATGACCAAAGTATAGAGACAACCATCAGAATGGAAAAAGATATTCTCATATTATGAATCAGAAAGAAGCTTGATAACTAGAATCTACAGAAAACTCAAAGTAAACAACAAAAAAAGAGGCCAATAATCTCTTATATCAGTGGGCAAATGAGATGAATAGAACCTTCTCTAAAGAAGATTGACGAATGGCCAACAAACACATGAACAAATGTTCATGGGAACAAATCCCTAATCATCAGAAATGATTGCAAATCAAAATCACCCTGACATATATCACCTAACCCCACTGAAAATAACCCACATCACAAAGTCCCAAAGCTTCAGATGCTGGCACAGATGAGGAGAAAGGGGAACATTCTTACACTGTTGATGGGACTGCAAACTAATACAGACTCTTTGGAAAGAAGTATAGAAAATCTTCAAAGAACTCAGAATACATCTTCCATTTGATCCCACAATCCCATTATTAGGCATCTACGCAGAAGAAAAAAAAAATCAGTTTATCATGAGGATATTTGCCCTAGACTGTTTATTGCAGCTCAATTTACAATTGCCAAATTGTTGAAACAACCTAAATTTCCACCAATTTAGGAATGGATTAACAAACTGTGCTATATTTATATCATGAAATAATATTCAGCCACTAAAAAAGATGGTGACTTTACATCTTTTCTATTAATCTTGATAGAGATGGAATACATTCTTGTTAGTAAGGCATCATAAGAATGGAGAACCAAGAATCCAATCTACTCGATTCTAATATGAGGACAATTAATGCTAGTACATGGTGAGGGGTGGGGAAATGAGAGAGTGGAGAAAGGGAAGGAGGGAGAGGTTTGGAGGCTCATGTTGTGTGACACACCTCTTAAGAGTGGTATACAATTATAAGAGGGACTTTACGTAACCAATGCCAGCAGTGTAACCTGGTTCTTTGTACACTCAATATTTCCCCAATAATAATAAATAATAAATATATATATGAATTTCATGATTAAAAAAAATCATATTTCATCACACCCATAGCCCCAATGAAACTAATTGTGAAATACTATAGTAAAGAAAAAAATGTCTTCTTGACCTCAGCTGGTTATCAGCACAAATGTCCAAAAGCATGAGGATTAGTAATCCTTGTAATTTAATCCTAGCTAGTGTGGCTACAGACCATATTCTAATTTGTATGTATCTAACATGCTTTTTGACATATTGCTAAAACTTAATAATATTTTATAGCAACAGTTTCCACAGGTCATAGAGAAATCTCCCAACACTATAGTTTATAGAACATTCAAGGAAATAAAGAAAAACTAAAATTTAAAACAGTTTTTAAATGTTTTAATTACAATGAAAACAAGTAGCAAGAAAACTATAAGCTGTTTGGTTCCACCCACTTAGAAAATAATGAAATTTTGCTTTGCATTCAGAAAGTGTTAGGATTTAAGTTTTTATTTTTTAATTAACAAAGTTATTACTTACAGTATACTTTTGTTTGAGACTAGCCAACCAATACTCAATGACTCCCACACCTCTACACAAGATTATAATTATCAATGAACAATGTGACATAATCATTTGGAAAATCTATAACTTTAATATTTTCCCTAAAATGTCCCTCTCCCTTCACATTTAAATGGCAAATGGTTATTTTCCTTTCATTACAAGTTCTGCATAGTGTTCTTTGACTAATAAAGAAATCTATGGCCCAGTATATTTTATCTCTGATTATCCCAGTGCAAGCATAGTATTATTCTTACTATAACTGTAGTAACATAGTCCTTTTCTTCTCATAAAGCACTGTTTTTCAACCTTTTATTGTCTCATAGAACACTTGAACCTATAATTAAAATTCCATGGCACACTTAAATAATATTTATCCAAAAAATTAGTTTAAAAAAAAGATACAATGTGGGTGGCACCTATGGCTCAGTGAGTAGGGCACCAGCGCCATATACCAAGGGTGGTGGGCTCGAGCCCAACCCGGGGCCAAACTGCAACAAAAAAAAATAGCTGAGCATTGTGGTGGGCACCTGTGGTCCCAGCTGCTCAGGAGGCTGAGGCAAGACAATCATCTAAGTGCAAGAGCTGGAGGTTGCTGTGGGCTGTGACACCATGGCACTCTAAAGAGGGTAACAAAGTGAGACAATGTCTCCAAAAAAAAAAAAAATACAATGTTTCAAAGTTCTTTCAAAAATAATTTAACTAATGATCTTTAAAAAAAAAATGCAACAAACCTAAAATCCTCTTAAGGCATACCAATGTGCCATGGCACACAGGTTGAAAATCACTGTTATAAAGCATTGTGATAATTGCTCTTACACTGACAAATCTCTTTTAATGATGATAGAATCTTAACGTTTTAAAGTAGAAAAGATTAATAAGTCTCAATGTCTATATTTTCTCCCAATGTAGGGATACCCTTTACAGATTCTGACAGAAAGTTATCTGGTCTGTTCTTGAACACCACAGTAACAGAGCCATTAACTAATTCAGTCCATTTCATTCTTTCGGTCAATTAAGTAAACCTTCCAGTGGTATCCATGAGAAATTGGTTCCAGGATCTTCCTCAAAGAAACCTATGCGCTTTCACTTGTATAATTTAATCATCTCTAGGTTACTTCTAATACCTGATAAAAGGAAATGCTGTGTAAATATGTGATATATTTTAATGTTTAGATAATAATTACAAGAAAAATAGCTGTACCTGTCCAATACAGATGCAATTTGTTTGAAATATTCTTTACCATCAGTTGGTTGAATCCATGGATGCTGAAGGTAGGGATACAGAAGACTAATTGTATTTACTGATCATCATCTCTTTGAAGTATGCCATATGTGTAAAAGCCTATTCTAAGCTAATCAGAGAGATGGATGCACATGCCACTTCCATGCAAAGGTGAATGTGATTAATGATATTTTATCTTTTTACTTTGAAAAATGTAGGAGCAGGCGATTCCTGTGGCTCAGGGGATTAGGACACTAGCCCCATATGCCAGAGGTGGTGGGTTCAAACCCAGTCCCAGACAAAAACTGCCGAAAAATGTAGGAGCACAAATGTTTTTGTTAAATGGATGAATTGTATCATGGTGGAGTCAGGGCTTTCAGTGTTTCCATCACCAGAATAGTGTACATTATACATGATAGGTATATTTTATCACTCACAATCCTCCCATGTTTCTCCCCTTTTTAGTTTGTAAGATCTGTTACACCTCATTATGATCAAATGTTTTCTTAGTTTAGATTGCACTTGTAAGTGAGAATATGTGGTAGTTTTATTCCATTCTTAAGATACATCACTTAGGATGAATCTCCAGTTTCATCCAAGTTGGTACAGAAGCCATTATTTCATTCACTTTATGGCTAAGTAGTACTTCATAGAGTATGTGTGTGTGTGTGTATATATATACATATATATATATACTCTATAATAATATATACGTTTATATATATTATATATATGATATGTGTGCATATATATGTATATATATTATATAATGCACATATATGTATATATTTAAATTGCACAAAACTATATATATATGTGTATATATACATATATATGCACATACATATTACATATATTTAAATTTCACAAAACTTTATGGACACTACATATATATATATACACACACACACACACCATATTTTATTTATCCACTGAGCGGATAAGGTTGGTTCCATATATTTGGAAATGTTAATTGTGTTGTGATAAACGATTGGGGGAAGGTCTCTTTGTGATATGTGTATAATGACTTATTTTCCTTTGAGTACATACAGGAGTGGCATTGCTAAATCGAATGGTAGGTCTACTTTTAGTTCTTTAAGCAATCTCCATACTAATTTTAGAGGAGATGTACAAATTTACACTCCCACCAAAAGTGTATAAATGTTCATGTTTTTTCACTTCCCTGCTAACATCTATTTTTTTTTTTTACTTTTAATTTATTTTTACTTTTTTATACTTCAGATTAATATGAGTTCAAATGATTAGGTTACATTGTGTTTCTTAGATAAAGTAATTTGGGGGGGGTTGGGTTTTTTTTTTTTTACTTTTTAGTAATGGCAATACTGACCATGATAGGGTGGTGACTTGGGGTTTTAATTTGCATTTCCCTGATATCTAGTGATGTTGAAAATTTTTCATTTGCTTTTTTGTTTGACTTGTTTAAATTCTCTGGATATTAGCCCTTTAGTGGATGTATTGCTTGTGAATATTTTCTACTATTCTGAGCAGTTTTTATTTACTCTGTTGACTATTTCCTTTTATGTACAGAAACTTTTTAGGTTAATTAAATCCCATTTATTTTTGTTATTAATTCATTTACCTTTTGGTTCTTACTGATAAACTATTTGCCTAAGCCAATGTCCAGAAGAGTTCTTCCTACATTTTCTTCTACAACCTTTGTGGTTTCATGCCTTTTATTTAAGTCTCTAATCCATAAAGAATAGTTTTTATATATGGTAAGAGATAGGGATCCTATTTTATTCTTCTGAACGTAGCTATCCCATTTTATCAGAACCATTTATTGATCTCTTTGATGCAGTGTATGATTTAGTCTACAATGTTGAAATTAAGTTGGTCAGAGTTATGTGGTTTATTTCTTGGTTCTCTACTATACTTCTTTGGGCTATGTGTCTACCTTTATACCACTACAATGCTATTTTGGTTACTGTTGTCTTACATTATAATTTGAAATCAGATGACATGACGAATACTATTTTGTTCTTTTTGTTTAGGATTGATTTGGCTATTTGTTGTCTTTTGTGAGTTAATACTGAACTTTAGGATTGTAATCCTATATCCATAAATAATGACCTTGGAAACTTGATGGGAGTTGGGATGAAACGCCACATCACTTTAGGCAGTATGTATATTTTAACAATGATTCTTCCAACCCATGAGGATGGGATATTTTTGTTTGTGCAATCTTTTATTTCTTTTATCAGTATTTTTTGGTTCTTCTTTTTTTCTTTAGTAAATCACAACTGTGTACATTAATGCACTTATGGGGTACAACGTATTGATTTGATATACAATGTGCAATGTTTACATCAAACTGATTAACATAACCATCGCCTCACTTACTTATTTGTTGTGGTAAGACATTTGTACTCTATTCTTAATAGTTTTGAAATGTACCATTACATTGTGCCATTAGGTGAGGTCCCACCAAATTCCCTCCCTCCTCACGGCTTCCCTCCCCTCTCCCTCCTCTTCCCACTTTCTTTCTGGACTATAATAATGTTTTACTATTTGTATAAATATGTAGGTAATTATATATTGGTTTTATAGTAGTATTGAGTACATTGGGTACTTTTTCTTCCATTCTTGAAATACTTTTCACTAAGAAGAATATGTTACAGTTCCATCCAGGTAAACATAGAAGATGTGGAGTAATTTCTTAATCCATTTGTGAGTTGATGGGCATCTGGGCTGCTTCCATGACTTGGCAATTATGAATTAAGCTTCAGGAAACCTTCTCTTGAAAATGTCTTTGTTGTAAAATTATTTTTGATCATCTGGGTATATACCTAGTAGAGAAATTGAAGGATTGAATGGTAGGTCTTCTTAGTTCCTTGAGTAGTCTCCAAACGTCTTTCCAAAGAGATGATATTAGCTCGCATTCCCATCAGCAGTGTAGAAGTATTCCCTTCTCTCCACATCCATGCCAACATCTGTAGTTTTGGTATTTTGTGATGTGGGCTAATCTTACTGGAGTTAGAAATTTCAATGTGGTTTTGAGGGGAGGTGGAGCATGACGGCAGATGGGAAAGAAGTTTAGCTAAGCTCTCCTAGAACAATAGGTGAGAGTGAGTGGACTAGATAATTCCCAGTGTGGAATATTGGTGTGGAGTGGCAGCTCAGTGTGTGCAGCAAAGTGGTGGATTACTGGAAGTGGAGTGTAATCTAGAGCTGCAGAGAATCCCAGGAAATTTTCTGCACCATGGCTGCATCAGTGGTGGACTGCAGTGGTGGCAACAAGTCCCCCACAGAGGATTACAATTCCCAGTTCATGGGGAAAGTAAGTGTTGTGTGGAACAACTGGTGAAGTGTGGACTTCCAAGTGAAATTTGGTGGCCAGAGTGGAGTGCCATCTGGAATGGTTAGGTGGCAGGAGAGACAGATAATAAAGATCCTGGACAGGAAGCAGTCATTGTTTTAAAATGTGGGAGATGGCAGTCACTGCAGGCACCTTTCCACCCGAGCCAGGTGCAGCATTTTGAGTCTCACCGGCAGTCATCCTGCACTCAGAGCTGACCTAAGATATCCCACACTTCATGGGAACTGTTGCAGGGAGAATTTGTGAGACCTGCCCATGAAGATTTTTTGAGATTGGTGGAATCAACAATTGGGCAGTATCTAGGTGCCAGGTGGGTAACCAGACAACCACCAAGAAGAGTCTAAGCTGAGAAAAAGGTATAAGGCTGGGATCCACTCACAGCACCACCTGGTGTCCAGAAAGTATATTGGAGCATAAATATATTCCTACTAAAGTTGATTTCCTACAGCATACATATAGTCATATGATTTATATATATATATATATATATATATCACATACATATATATGTGTGTGTGTCTATGTGTATGTATATATGTAAGTCCTGCAATTAATTCCTCTACTAGGTATATACCTTGATGATCAAAAATAATTTTAACAAAGACATATATATATACATATATATATAATATATATATAATGTTATAAATAGTTTTTTGTTGTATGTGCCATTTTTTTCTTTGCTCATTCTTTTTGCTTTTTTGCATTTTTACTTTTTATTCTTGTAGGAGTTAATGTTAATTTTTTAATTATTATTATTGCTGTTGTTTATCTTTTTCCCTTTCTCTTAAGGTTGCTGAGAGTGTTTACATCAGGCTATTCAATTTTTTTTGTTTTGTTTTGTTTTTGATTGTCTGTTTTTTGGTGTGTCTGCTTATGTGTCTGGTTGATTTTTTTGGTTTTGTTCTCATTTTGTTCCAATATGTCTTGTGTTTTGCTAAACCCTAAGGTTGGCTATTTTCCTTAACTTCAACTTTTACATTCAACAAGAGCAAGGCAGGTGTGGGGAATGTTGGCTGACTGGAGCCACCTTTCAACAGTAGCTCCTGTCTAAAGGGAGAGATAATGGTCAGAAAGAACCCTACAAAGATGAAGGGTGAGAGCTTAGCTTAGAGAAGAGATTATTGGCACATCTTCTCTGCTGAGGCAAGCTGTGACTCCAAGGAAACAAATTTCAAGTACACAACCAATCCCAAAGAGGATGCATGTCCATCCCCTCCCCAAAAGAGTTGCTTGCTTGCTGTGGGATCTCTACTAGTGAAGAGTGAACTGAAGTTCTCTTCTCTTACCCCACTGGAGCGAGGTGCTGGAAGCTGGGACTCCTTTTCCAGACAGTCCCTGCTGTGAACCTGGGCATTCTCTTGTCAGGCAGGAATTTTGAACAAATATTTTCCTTGCCACTTTCAAATTCCAGTCCACTCTTTCCCAACTGCCTGATGGTCTACAAGCCCATCCCCTTCAGAGATCAAAATGTCCACGGTTCTTTGTTAGGACTGGGCACAGCATGGACTGTGGCAGTGCAGCTACACTGTAACTGTGGATCTGGTAATAGTGCAGAAAGACACAGCGGGGAAAGTGTCTGGCCTGGCTCTAAGAAAGTGCAACACAGCAGTGGGTGGAGGCTTATGTCTCCATATGACAGGACACTCAGGAAATGCTGAGGCATGGGAACCTGAGTGGAGAAACATCCCACCCAGCATCAGCATTAATAGAGCAATCCTGCTAGGGTAAAATTTCAGAAAGATACCTCTCCAATTCTGTGAACTTCCAGAGGGAGCTAGACCTCACATTGCAGGGATACCAGAGGAGCAGAGCAGCTGGGGCAGGGGCACAGTCTCTGAGGACAAAAAACATTTGCTGCTTTGTTAATCTCTGGTTTGGAACAAGCTCAGGTAGAACTCTCCCCAGTTTTCATTGAGCATCCAAGGTAGTCGGACTTCAGCTCCCCTAGTTGGCTGGTGGCAGACTGTGGTTGTCTTGCCAATGAAGCATTGACTTCCCTCTGATCCTGCAGGCCCAAACTTCTGCTGCTTTTGATCATTGGAGGGAACTGGGCCACAGCCCCATGGGGCTACCAGTGTCTGGTTGTGACAGAGGTGCAAGGTGTGGAAGGAGGCACCAGCCCCCTGGACTATATAATTCGGTAGGCCTTTCTGACTCCACAGAGCACTAGAGTGTGGTATACCTCAGCTGCTAGTATACACTCATTGTCTAGTTGCTGGAGACCTTTTGAATATTCACACTTGACCTGTATTTTTGTTGACAGGAACAGTTAGTTTGTAACTCTTGACCTAGGCTGATCATCCAGGGACCCACCAAGTTTGTACCCTGGTTGTATTGTTGTGGGAGTGTGGGATTTCCCTCTTCCAGCTGTTGCCTTTGGGGAATGGGGTGTCTTAGTTTCTTATATATCTCTGTAGCTGAGATTTCAGCTCAAAGCCACTGATTAACTAGGATTGGACAGAGACTAGCTGAATACAGAACAGAGCCATTTAGCCCCATCACTTCAAGCAAGTCTGTAGAATTTCAAGTTGTAGTACTGGATGGGACTTTGTAAAACTCTAGGAGAAAAGCCATGGTCAGCAGTCCCAGTTTTTGGAAAAGGTCTGGTTAATTAAAACACCAGGGACCTATAATGCAATTTCAACTTACCAGCTTCTCTAGCCAAACAGTAAAAAATAATCACGGGGTGGAATCAGTGAAAAAACTCAGGCAACATGAATAATCAGAGTAGATCAACTCCCCCAAGGAAAGACAAATGAGACATAACAGAAGATCCCGTTTATAAACAGATGGCTCAGGCGTCAGAAATAAAATTCAGAATTTGGATTGATTAATAAGATTAACAGAATGGACCTAAAGTTGGAATTAGAAATTCAAGGAGTAATTCAAAAGTTGTCTCAATAATTCAATGAATTTAAAGACAAAATCACCAAAGACTTTGACACATTGAGGCAAGAACTTGCAGCCCTCAAAATCTGAGAAATACAGTAGAATCCCCCTATAACAGAAAGGAGCAGGCAGATGAAAGGAAGTCTGACATTGAAGACAAAGCTTTTGAATGCTCCCAAATGCTCAAAGAGGAACAAGAGTGGAAAGCAAAGACAGATCAATCCCTGAGAGAATTCTGGGACCACTCCAAAAAAGTACACATTTGCCTTATAGGAATCCCTGAAGGAGAAGAGGATGCTGCAAACAGCACAGATATTCTACTCTAGGAGATAATTGAGGATAACTTCTCAAGCATGGCAAGAGATAATGAAATTCAGATAGCAGACAGTTTCAGAACCTCAGCATGACTCAATCCAAATACAGCATCTCCTAGACACATTGTAATTAAGTTTGCCAAAGTTAAGAGGAAAGAAAAATTCTTCAGACACCTAGATGTAGGAAAATCATAACCTACAAGGGGAAGAAAATTAAAATGACTACAGATCTCTCTGCTAAAACTTTTCAAGCCAGAGGAGGATGGTCAACAAACTTCAATTTCTTAAAACAAAACAACTTTCAGCCCAGGATCCTGTATCCAGCAAAATTGAGGTTCATTAATGAAAGAGAAATTAAATACCTTAATGACATACATGACATACATTTCTTCATACACATGTTGAAGAAATTCACTATCACTAAACAAGCTCTTCAGGATATTCTCAGACCCATCCTCCACAATGAACACCACAGTGCTTTACCACCAGAGTAAACTCACTCTTAAATTCTTGATCAGAACCCAATTTCCCCAGTGGTGAAAGGATTAAAAATGTCCATTGGTCTTTCGAAAAACTTGATACCCAAAATGCTACCAGGTTTATCAATATCCTAAATTAATGTGAATGGCTTAAACTGTCCTCTAAAGAGGCACAGATTGGCTGACTGGATACAAAAACTAAGGCCAGATATCTGCTGCATACAAGAATATCATCTTACCTTAAAAGATAAATATAGATTCAGGGTGAAAGTATGGACATCTATAATCCAGGCAAATGGAAATCAGAAAATATCAGGGGCTGTAATTTTATTTGCAGATACATTAGGCTTTAAACGAACAAAAGTAAGGAAAGGAAAGAATGGTCACTTTATATTTGTTAAAGACAACACTCAACGTGATGAGATTTCAATTATTAACATTTATGTATCTAACCAGAATGCTCCACAATTTATAAGGGAGACCTTAACAGACATGAGCAATTTGATATCTTCCCACACCATAATAGTCAGAGATTTTAACACCCCTTTAGCAGTGTTGGATAGAGCCTCAAATAGGAAAGTAAGCAAATAAATTTTGGACTTAAACTTCATCATACAACAATTGAATCTAGCAGACATCTACATAACATTTTATCCTAACAAAACTGAATACACATTCTTCTCATCAACCTATGGAACATCGCACAAAATTGATCATAACTTAGGTCATAAGTCTAACTTCAGCAAATTTAAAAGTATAGAAACTATTCCTTGTATTTTCTCAGATGATCATGGAATAAAAGTTGAACTCACCAATAATAGGTACTTGCATACTCTTACAAAGACAAGGAAACTAAACAACCTTACACTGAATGATAGCTGGGTCATAGATAAAATTAGGAAGGAAATTGCCAAATTTATGGAACAAAACAATAATTAAGATATTAATTATTATAATCTGTGAAATACTGCAAAGGCAGTCATAAAAGGGAAATTTATAGCATTGCAAGCCTTCCTCAAGAGAGCGGAAAGAGATGAAGTCCATAACTTAATGGGACATCTCAAGAAACTGGAAGATGAAGAACATTACAACCCCAAACAAAGCAGAAGAAAAGAGATAACAAAAATTAGAGAAGAATTAAATGAAATTGAAAACAAAAGAATTATTCAGAATATCAATGAATCAAAACATTGGTTTTTTGAAAAATTTAACAAAATTGATAAACCATTGGACAACCTAACAAAAAATAGAAATTAAAATTCCTAATATCATCAATCAGAAATGACAAAGGCAAAATAACAAGATATTTCAGAAATTCAAAGAATCTTTAATGTATACTACAAAAAACTTTATTCTAAGAAATATAAAAATTGAAAGAAATTGACCAGTAGTTGGAAGCACTCCACCTTCCTAGACTAAGCCAGAAAGAATTGTAAATGCTGAACAGACCTATATGAAGCACTGAAAATATCATCAACTCTATGAAATCTCCCAAAAAAGAAGACTCCAGAACCAGATGGGAATTCTAGCAAATCTTTAAAGAGGAACTGGTACCTATATTACTTAACCTTTTCCAAAACATAGAAAAAGAAAGAAAACTTTCAAAAACATTCTATGAAGCAAATATCACCCTGATCCCTACACCAGGAAAAGACCCAACAAGAAAAGAAAATTATACACCAATAACCTTAATGAATATAGATGCAAAAATATTCAATAAGATCCTAGCAAAAAGAATCCAGCAACACATAAAACAAATATATCCTATGACATATCTGATTTTATCCCAGTGTCTCAAAGTTGGTTCAACATATGTAAATCTATTAATATAATACATCACATAAACAAAATAAAAAGCAAAGACCATATGATTCTCTCAATAGATGCAGAAAAGTTTTTTTGACAATATTCAGCATCCTTTCATGATCACAACACTTAATAGTTATAGAAGGGACTTTTCTTAATCTGTTAGGGGTCATCCACAGCAAACCCACAGCCAATATCATATTGAGTGGAGTAAATTTGAAAAAAATTCCTCTTAGATCAGGAACCAGGCAAGGTTGTCCATTGTCTCCACTGCTTTTTATCATTGTAAAGGAAGTCTTAGCCATAGCAATCATACAAGAGAAGGCAATCAAGGGTATCCAAATAGGGTCAGGGGAGATCAAACTTTCACTCTTCACAGATGATATAGTTTTATGTGAAGAAAACCACAGGGACTCAACAACAAAACTCTTAGAAGTAATCAAGGACTGGGCAGCACCTGTGGCTCAAAAGGGTAGGTTGCCAGTCCCATATGCC